>NW_016162620.1:4773-41742 GCF_001687245.7 Rhagoletis zephyria
CAAAAATTTTGAAATAAAACAAATGATAAATTTTCATATAGAAAAATTCCAGGACTTTTCATTCGTTTTTCAATATTTGGTGTAGAGAAGCACACCGGGGTACTGCTAGTATAAATATGTAAGTATACACGCAAACATTTTCTATAATTACTGGTATAGAAAAACAATGAACTCTGAAAAGAATTACTATTTTATTCAACAAAAAAACTTTTTGTGTAACACAGAAAGCATATTAAGGGCCACCAACTTACCTATTTAAAAGTATAGTTAAATCGTTAACGGATAAGATAACGGCCCAGAAACGTAAGGAACATACATAGAAATATGTTTACTTGCCTTAAAGGAAAGGCGTTCGCTTTATGAGCGAAGAGTTAAATTCATGAAAATCATAAAAAAAATTTGAATGTCGATGATGAATAAATTTTGAAAAGGGCTAAAAAAGGGCTAGGGGCAATTTCAAATTTTTGTGGCCAAAAAAAGAATTTGGTAGCCAAATTTAGCCACCAAAGGGCTAAAACGGCAACACTGTGCTTGATCCTTGTGGGAGAGAGGTAGAGTTTCGATCCCTGGTTCGAGCAACATCTAAATTAGAAGAAGCTTTTCGTACAGGCAATGGCGAACCTCATGAAAAAGCTTCTCATAAAATCCATTTGTCGCTTGGAGGCGCCGTAAAATTGTAGGTCCTTCCATTTTGTGTAATAACATTAAGACGCATAACACAAATTGGAGGAGAAGCTCGGCCAAACACTTGACAAAAGTACAAGTAAAAAAAAAAACAAAAAAATATGTTTCACCAAAACGTTATCGACATCAAAGTCTTTTGTGTTCGCTCTCTCCAGTAGTATCACTCACATATTACCTTCATGTGCAACAACTTTAACTAAAACTATTCATAACTTTATAATCAAAGTCACATGGCACAATGCTTGCAACAGCGTCGGAAATGAAACCACGTCAGAAAAAAGTCGCCAACAGTTACCGGCGTTTCAACCTGCGGCAAATTGTAAGCGCTGTGTGTGAAAATGAGCAACGCAAAAAGAAATGGCGGCAGCCCTCAGACTAGCTCTGCTCTGTATAATGAAGCCACAAAGATTCAATGCTAGTAGCAGGCGGCGGGTGATGGGTTAACGGTTGGCAGTTGGCATTATTTTTCATGCGTTTATGGTTGCCGCAACCCCGCTAAGGATACTACATAAATAAGAATGAAGATAAAAATAAAAATAAACATAAAAATAAATAAAAAGCGGTTGGAATAAATAAGAGAGGGAAATATCAGTGCAGCAAACTGTAACACTTAATGATAAACGAAGAAAAAGTCACAGCAGAAAAAGAGCGGCACTAAATAAAAGCGCGCCAAATCAAAAAAAAAAGGGTTCATCGTGGTCGACAATGAATGAAAATA
Organism: Rhagoletis zephyria; assembly: GCF_001687245.7. Lineage (NCBI taxonomy): Eukaryota > Metazoa > Arthropoda > Insecta > Diptera > Tephritidae > Rhagoletis > Rhagoletis zephyria. Next base: position 6,176 of record NW_016162620.1, read on the forward strand.
ACTAAGGAAAGTTAAAAAATGTGAAACTAACAACCGTGGCAGCTGTGAAGGATTTCCTTTGCTTCCATTGTCCTTGTCTTTCCATTCACGACCAGCTTCGAACCAATGAACGTGCTAAATGATGCTGCAGACGCGTGATGTTGCATTAAATATGAAAAATTGCACACTTTATTTTCCGCTTTTCATTTCACTTATTTCCGCAAGCTTCTCTTTCAATTTCTTTTTTACTTTTTTTATTTTTATTTTTGTTTTCATTGGGATTAGTTTGTCGGCCAGCTGTTCATGGCTCGTGTTGCAATTGATAATAAGAAGTCACTATTGCAGGCTTTGGCCAGCACATAAAGTGATTCACTTGCTTGGAAATGTTGAACAGGCAATAAAAACTAACGCTAATATATACATACATACATATATTGACGGGCATTTGTTAGTAGACCTATAAGCAAACCTTCATACTTAGCGGCTCGTGTGATATCTGTGATTATTGGAATAAAAGCAACTGATGATCCACAAATGTATTAAAAAAAAAAACGATTTCTTCCTCTTTCGTATTTCTTATTCTCTTTTTATCATAGTATTACTTATTGTTTTTTTCTTCTAAGGAGCAACGCGTACTAACTTTCCATTAATTCGCTTTTAACTTCTGTTGAATTAGAAAAAATTGCACAATAAATTACACAACTCACTCCAAGAAAGAAGCGGCTTGTCCGGCAAATAAACCAAATTCTGTTGAGAAGGATGTGCACACATTTAAGTTGCTTCTGAAAAAGTTGATTGACCTCTGATGAAGTTCGGCACTTACCTGTAATGAAAATAAATTGCATTTTGTTAGATTAAAAGTATTTGCTTAACGAAAATAAATTATGCATTATATATTCGCTTTTAGAGTTAATACATTTTGAAGGTAAGTACCCTGGCGGAAGAAAGTGATTTTTTTTTTCAATCAACTAATTGAAACTATGTAGTTGTTTAAGCCAAATAGATTTTAAAGTAGTTGGATATATATGTGGGAAAAGGCAATTAAATAAATGAGCTCGTTGCATGGGATAAGGTGAGAATTTCAATTAGTTATCACTGAAATTTTTTTTTATAAATTACTTTCAAATTAATTAAATTTCCTGCAGGGTAGGAATATTATTACTTAAAGAAAGGGACAAAATGGTCAAACTAAAGAATATACTAAAAAAGAACCAATGACAATTTTGCACGGCTATAAATAATGATGGACCAACAGAAACTATTTAGAACGCAAAATTACAACCAAATTCGGAAAACATTTATTCATTTAGGAGATTCCCTTAAACACGTTCTGGGACGCACCTGCTCAAAACAATAGTTACAAAATTCAAATAAAAGTGACAGAATTCAAAATGAAAACAGTCCGATTTAAAACAGAAACTACATAAATAAAAGTTTCAAAGCTTGCACAAAATTTACAAAAACTAATCAAACTATTTATACTATAGGTATAAGTTAAAAAATAAAACAAAAATAGAGTTGCTACCTGTTTGAAAATTTCTGTTTGAGTAAATTGACAATATAAAGTAAATATTGTGGTGTGGCTGTCAAAAGAAAGAGGTTTAAGAAGGCTTACAGACGAAAATATTTTTGTCGAAGGTTGCCACTTGTCTGAAATTTTTAATTTCATTTAGTTGATAAGATAAATTATATATTTCATTATGGGTATCAAACTAAGTTTAGGAACGTTTACTGTTGAAAATATTTTTGAGGAGGGTTGCCACCTGTTTTAAAATTTTAATTAAATAAAATTTTTTTAAATAAATGAAATCTTACAATACGGGTATTAAACTAAAGAGGTAAGGAAAGTTTTAGTCGAAAATATTTTTAAGCGGGTTACCACCTGTTTGAAAAATTTTATTGAGTTAAACTGATTATGGAAGATAAATATACGGTATTTAAATTGTTTTTGCGAAAAAATTTGGATTCTATATACGTTTGCAGCGAGTGCGCAATTGGTGGACGCGATTATTATAATTATAAGAAAGTCGACACTTTACCCACTTTCTAAAAACCTTCGAAAATATATTGACTAACACTCATATTCATACAAAAAAATAAGAAAAAATAAAACGAAAATTTTGTTTAAAAGTCTAACTTCATGAAGTTTGGCAGGGAGTAAGTACCCAAAAATACTTTCAGGGTGCAGCGAAGCATGAATACAAATTTTTTCGCCATTAGCAATTGCTTGAATGAAAATTAAAAATGGATCCATGCTAACATCATATAGACCAATTTTAGACAGAAAGACCCTAAATATAGCGGAATTCAATTAATATAATTTTTTTTTTGACTATAATATTTCACTAAAAAAAAATTTTGATGAAGTTTTGCTATGCCTTTTGTATAAAATACTATAGAGATATGTAAATAACGAAAGCTACAAAAACTTGAAAAAATAAAATTTCGGTATTAATGGAAATTTTTCGAATTCCCAATTATATTCAATTATATTCAAAACACTTTTTCAATGAGAGAAAAAATATGCGCATATGAAAAATATGCGCAATAAAATGTTTCCAGATTTCGAAAAAGCTTTCAATATTTTTCATTACCAAATTGGATTTTTCGGTTCTTCTTCGTACTTTGCTTTTCTAAAGTTTTTGGAAACCTGGGAAGTTTTTCCGGAATTTTTCCTGCTTAATTTATTGGGATTTTTAAAGACTTTTCCGGGATTTGTTTCTGAACTTTTATTTAAGGTTCAAAAGCACTTTGCTCTTATGAATACTTAAAAATTAAAAATTAGAAATTAATTTCAGCTCAATTCTTCACTATCTTCGGCATTTAGATTCGGATTTTAAAAGATGATATATCGAAGCTTCTTTCTCGAGATCTCAGTATTTATCCACTAATGGCTTTCAGTCTATTTCCTTATTGTAAATTGAATAAAAAATATAACCAAATAAAGGGCTAATGCGTAATTTGAAAAAATATATGTTGAGGACTAATATACGCTCGGTCACATCCTCGAATTTCGTCCTTCTTAAATAATTTTTGGAATCAATCATATCTTTGAAACTGCAAAGTCCTTTTAAAACAAACTCTTGATGTCAGAGAGAAAAACTAAAAACGCAGTTTTACTTGGCCCATAGTTTCGTGAATATTGGACTGCTTCGTGTGTTTCGAATTTTTTTTGTTTTTGTCGCACGGTGTTATAAATTTTAGTTTTGGAATGAGAATAAATCTTTCATCCTCACCGATTCAAATGGTAAGTTAAATAAGAAAATTTTTAATGGGCATGGAAGGAACCGTAGGAAGTTTTCAAGAAATAAAATATTCCATAATTTGCATTTATTTCACACAAACCAAATTATACAACCGAATACCTCTCAATACCAAAGCTTTCTCAGTCCATCTTGCCTTTAGGATTGTTTTATAGCGTCAAAAATTTTTCATTCATAGTAAATACTAACTGAAGAAATACTTTTATTTCAGCTCCGCTCCTGAAAAATGTGAAACTAATGTGAAATTTTGCCATTCGTCGATTGAATGAATCTTCAAGCAGAACTTTATGGTAAGTGAAATTATTATTTTTTTAAATTCAAAATATCAAATAGCATTCATTATACGAGTAGATTACAGAGTGGCAAAGAATAACTGTTACCCAGGTTTTTTTTGAGGTTTTATAGATTTTGCGAAAAAAAGTATTTTATTGTTAATTTTCCGCAGATTTTACGTTAATTGTGTTAATGAGTTTTAAAAGTTTAATCCTTTTTTACATTGGCTAGCCTTGTAAGCTTTGGGAGAAAAGTACGTGCAAGTAATGTGCAATTTCTAAAAAGGTGTCCCAGAGGTGTATTTTGCTTTTTGAAATTACATTGTAAAATTTTAAAAATAAAAAAAGTCGAATAGTAATTAAAATATCTTTCCCACTGTCAGTTGCAACTTATAAATAATTCGCTACATCAACGCAAAACTGGCAATGCTGGCAACACTTTGAGCAAACGCATTTACATAATTTATATCTTAGACGGCATTAAGTAGGCCAATTTCATGCTGACTTTGGCCAAGTTTTTTAATTCACCGAATTTTTGTGCCAAAATCAACAAAACATAAAAGGTGAAACAAAACTCATTTTTCTTTTAAACTAAATTAAAAATAAAAACAAAATTGAGATAATTACAAACAGATTTATTTGAAAATGAAGAACATAAATTTTATTTATTTGTCCTAAACGTTTTATAGTGCGCTCGTTTGTTATTTCTCGCACATTTATGATGAATGATTTCAGCAAATAAATTTCAAACGAAAGAGGTCAGCTGCACTTGTTGCAATTCGTTGTGGCGCACTTTATGCGGCGCGTATGCAGCGTTCTGCTAGAAGATGAAATTTCGCTGTCTACGTCAATGCAAGAAATAAGAAACAAAAGAAAAATTAAATGATTTATGCGAAAAATCACAAAATAAAAGCACTTATACACTTTGCATGCGTTGCGGTGTGGTAAATGAAAGTGTTGCAAGCGAAAGTATTGAGGTATAGTGAAGCATTCAAGCAACCAAGCATTGAAACATTCAACATATAAATATATTGTTAGCTATACTTACATAGATACATTTCCGGGACAAAGTATTGGCATAGTAAATTTTTCACAATATATGCAACAATTTTTATTCTAATATTTTTCCGCCAATTTTGTATAAAAATATGGTTCATTCAACAACAAACAACATAAAAATAAAATTCCTAAACCTTGCGCAAAACTCGCGAAAATTCAGCAAATTTTCATCAAATTCTTCAACTTTTTAATCAGATTTTTCGGAATTTTTTTGAGTATGCGATTTTGCATCTCATTCAATTCTAGTAAAAAAATGCAATTTCGGAGTTAGTCAAAAATCGCGTTGATTTTTGAGAATTTTTTTTTGTTGAAAGTGTTTTGCATTTTTTCCATATAAAGTATTTTCGAAAAAAAATTTTGTATGGAAGAGGCGTGAAAAAAATTGCAAAGTACAAAGTTTTTTTATATCAAAATTAAAACAAATAAAAATCAGTGAAAAGTTCACACTTACTTTAATACTTTATTGCATTTTTTTCGACTCATTTCGTAGCCGAGTGCTTAGAGGTTGCTACTGTCACTCGGGAGATCCTGGGTTCAATTTCTGGTTCCAGCAATATTTACAGAAGTGTTTTCAAACAGCTGTCCCCCTCGGCAGATAATAGTAAACCTCCGAGTGTACTTCTACCATAAAAAAGCAGACACACCCCTAGCCTCTGAGGATGTATACTCTTTTAGGGCTACTAGTAATATGCGCCACATTATCAACTTCGACTTTTAAGGAACGCCGGAGCTATAATTTCCGCCGGCTTTCCCAGTAAGTGGCGGCCCGCTTGCCTGGAAAATACTTGCAAGCTCAGGCAGATGGATTGATCTTTTTAATTTCAGGGGTTTCGGGAAAGAACCGGGTCCAACTTCGCATTCCACTTTGGTTCAAAGGTAATTAAGCCCTAAAATTTCTCATATGAGCTTAGGCTGTGTGAAGATAGATCCTATCGTCGTTAGATCGACTATTGACCAACAGGCTCTTCTCTATTGGAAACAATTGGTTCTATATTCCAGGTATACTCCCATTATCCGTACAGCTTTGATAGTTCTTGATATGGTCAGGTCTTCTGTACCAATGAAGACCCAGAGGAATACTTTGTCACAACCGAAAACACTTTGAACTTCTGTTAACTACAACTTCTCAAGTGCTCAATCTGTGAACCTCCCTGGCTCATATTTACATATATCAGTTGCCTGCGCTTTCTTTGCACAGTTCGACTAGTCTGCATCTTACTACTATGCGTAGACTAAATAAGTAACTAGCGCCCTTATGGCAGCACTGGAAATATGTGCCTATGCTGTCTATACTTAGAAACTTCTACCGCTGAAATGAATGCAAAGCCCAACTAATTTCTATTTGGTAGAAAATACTTTTTGTAAGGTCCCAAGCGGCTGGATAGTCTTGAATACAGTGGGATCCGAAAAATGTGTCGAAATTAAGACGCGTTCTATTTCTTTCCCTCTATCTTTGTCTTTTTTCCTGAATTTAAAAGCTTTTCGGATCCTATTTAGTGAGATTAATTATTCTAAATACTCTTTCAGTATTCAAAAACTGGTCCGAAACTAGTGACATACTGTTGCCAGTTGTATAGGATGGTTCCTTAGGAAACTAATCGCACACACAAATTTTATGATAAATATTTATGAATGAGCGCATGTAAATATTTTGTCTAACACACCCTTACGTCTCCGCCACTGCACGCTCACCCTGCTTTTGTGCTGCCGCTGTGGCACATTTTATATATTTTTTCTCAAATACTTTGTTGCTGTTTTGCATTTGTCAGCGCAAATGCAATCGAGTGAACGGAAGCTGCTGATGTTGCATGTGTTGTTGTATACATTTTGTGTTTATTTTTTCTCTTCAGTTTTTGCTTTGGTAGAAAATAATTTTTCCTGCGTATGCACTTGCGTCTCCCACTTGATTGTGCGATTTTTGTTTCTCTATCTATAACTTGTATACTAGGGATGTTAATTTTTCAGTTTTTTCCAATCCCGGGATTTTCGGGATGTCGTTGTCACAATTCCGGGATCCCTGTATCCGTCCCGAGATTTATATATTAATTACTTTTCAACAACTTAAATCGAAAATTTTTTTTATATATTGTTTGAGAAGCACTCCTACCATGAAATAAATAATAAATAAATGGGTTTGAAGCCTACTTTTTTATTTAAAGTGGCATTTTTATTTTTTCGCTCTGACGTCAAGATTTATTTTAAAGGACTTTGTAATTTCAAAGATGTGATTAATCCCAAAAATAATTTAAAAAAAATGCAATGCAATGTAGAATAAAAATATGGGTACCAAATGCAAGAGGAAATTTCTTTTGAATTAAAAAAAATTAAAGTTTTCTGGATTCACAAGGAGGAATAGGTAATTTTTTAAGCGGACAAAGTTAAAAGGATGAAATTCGAGGATCTTATCGGGGTTTTATAAGTCCTTAACATATAATTTTTTCAAAAGCAAAAGGACAATTTCAATACTTACCAGTCCCTCTGCACCAAAACCTTGAATCTGTTTGAATTCTGCAGGATTTCTTCTTTAATTTGATATACATTCGTCTTTTCTAAGCACATTTCTCTGATTTTTATAAATCATTTTAGAATTACTGACGTCAGAGTGAAAAACTGAAAACTCAATGTTTCTACATATATTTGGCCCATGGTTTCGCGAAAATATAGATATTTGTGTTTAAAATTTAGTATCGTGCGGTGTTATATGTATAACGAGCTAGACATTTATAAAAAAATATTAATTTATAAATAAAAACATTAAAAAATATGTATAGCCAATACTGGTCAAGAAAAGGAGCTACTATTCTTGCCATCAGTGCAATTTACCAATCCCGAAAATCCCTGGATTATTTGCCAAGAATCCCGGGATTTTTGGGGCCTTAAAAAGGCCGGTGTCCCGGGATTTACATTCCTATTGAGTACATATGTGGGGATATTCATATACATCGTATCATGCGTAGTTTGTGTCTATGGTATTTTATTTAAATTCTTGTTCTTGACATCATTCATGACCTACCGCAGTTCGGTCATTATTATAATCTAAAAGTTTTTGGTATCTAGGAGCGCCAGCAAGATTTTGCCGCATCTAGCGAGAGCAATATTTATGCGTGCCACAATGGCTCCAAACAAATTCATGGACATAGATGCAACCATTTTTTTTTTCAATATTCTTATTTAATGCACTTTCAAATGTTTTCGTGCATCAGCCATTGTTAATTTTCTCAGCGCAATTATCTTAAAAGTGAATGCAATGGGGTATAGTCGTCGTTCAGCCTTGATTCATGGTAGAATAAGAGGGAGCTTCGGTGGAGCCACTCCGATTCATTCAGTATAAAGGCTCATAGCAGTCTGCAGCGTCTGTTCACCAGTAGGTGCGGTTGCAAGCGGGCGTCTGTCTTTGAGCAAGCGGCTGGCTATATAAACATGTTTTCGGTTAAGAAACCCCTCCCTTCGTATAAATAAGTTAGGACCCTCCACGTAAAAACCGCTGCGAGTAAACGAACACAAAAACTCGGATGAGACGGTCCTCCCCGTTTTTGTATGGCGATCACGGCAAACGTTTAAAGGACTACGATTTGATGGCGTGCACCTGGAATTTCCAGACCCTAAATGGAGAAGGTACCTCTGCCTAGATGGTTGATGTGCTCGTAAGGACAAAAGCATTGGACGGCGCAAGGCAAGAAATTTTTGGGGCCATACGACATCTACTATAGCTGCCATATAAAGGAGCGCTAATTCGGTGTTGGATTTGTGGTGGGAGTGTGACGTACGTCGCCAGGTGCTGTCGATCACCCCTGTGGACGAACGTCTCGCCTCAATCCGCATCAAGGCAAGCTTCTTTAACATTTCGCTCAATCGCGCCGACGCCCCGACGGAAGAGAAGCACAAAGTGTCCAAGGATAGTTTCTATGACCGCTGCCCCCACCCTGATATCAAAATCGTGCTTGGCGGTTTCAATGCCAGGGTGACCAAGGTAGGGATTCACCGTCGGAAAATTCAGCCTCCACGACGAAACGTCCGATAACAGGCTAAGGCTGATGGACTTTGCCGGCATTTCCAATTGGCCTCAGTTGGCACAGAAGCGAGGTGACTGCGTGCCGTTTTTGACTCGTCCAAAATCGCTTAGGTGGCTACAGGGGCAATTGAAAATATGAAGAAGAAAGAAGATTAGTTCTGACTCAGCCAAGTATTGCTTTTAGGTTACTAAACCTACAAAATCGAGTCCTAAAATTTTTCATTCAAAAAACATTTTGGTCTCAACGGGTACTGTTTCTCTCCTTCAATTTCTATTGCTGCTTTGGGCATTTTTCTTACATCTGTGGTCTGCAGTTTCCCAAATCTTACAATTTAATGATTTTCATCTGCATTTGATTGCATTTTCATGTATCTGTCACGAATTTTGCCAATTTGATGCTGCAGAACCCATGGCACACAATATTCATATACATATGTACATATTCTCTCGCATTGCAAATAATTTGCTCGAATTTTCTGTTCTTGTATTAATTTGTAACAACAGCAGCTGTGCTAATTGCCATGCAAGATTCGATATAGTGTTAATTAACACTGCATTTATGTTAAATATCTAACTTTAAAATCTGCTGCATTCAAAATAATTTGTATTTCTCAAATATACGTAAACTGCATATGAGTAATTTATTTATTTGATGTTTGTATAAATCTAATTAAAATATAATGTAGCAGAGTTTTGCTATAAATAGAACTGCTAAATTCATTGTGCCCTAATATGAAAGCATTACGTTTAAGTAGTTTCTTTCGATATATTTTATATTCTTCTACTATAAATATACAAAAGTTAATCATACGCCTGGCTGCGTTCTCACAATGGTGGCTGCTGTTGTAGTATTTCTAGCATACATAGATATGTATGTATTTGAATATATGGGGCGTTCCATACCAAAACGGAACTTCATGTGTTTGAGTGGTATCAAATTTTTAGGATTAATGCATAAACATAAATAATAAATAAATATGAAATTTGAGCTTCATTTCTCTATTTCTTTTCATAGAGATTTTTTAGCAATATCTGTCTTTTCATTGACTTTAGGGACAAAAAGCAGTGACTCCCTGTAACTCTAGGCCTAAATCGCCATACAAGATGAGTTACGAGGAAACCCATTCGATAAAGTGTACATACTCATTTTACTCAATTTGGGTGTAAAAAAATGCATAGCTCAAATTCTGCACTCCACAATACTATACTTAAATATTGCGCAATACTCAGACCGACCATTGTGATTTTTCTTGAAATGGCATATTTTCAAAAACAATTTTTTTTTATCAAAAAATTTGTATGTGAAAAATTTTCCAAGTAAAAAAGTTTTTAAAATATTTCTTTTCATAGAGAATTTGATGTGTGCATGTGTGGTTTTTTTTTTTTAATTTTTTCCTCGCCCCGTTATCGAGATATTTGGGAAACTATTAAATCGATTTTTTTTCTTTTTGTGTTGTAAAGTTTTTAAAAATGTATTAAACAAGCTCAAATCTAATATTGATTTATTATTTATGTTTATGCATCTACCCTAAAAATTTGAAACAAATCAAACACATGAACCCCGTCCGTTTTGGTATGGAACGCCCCATATACATATGTACATATGAATACGCACATATCAATGCTACATAAATAAATGTACAAAGGATGAGTTACTGCCTGATTCGCGGAAGACACAGTTAATTTTGATTCATGAAGCTAAAAATGTATGTAGATAAAAATAAAGCTTCTTTTGTTAAAAATATAATAAACCATTAGCGCAGTTTCTTATTAAATATAAATCATATATTTATGTAGATTTAATTGAGTTCAATAAAATCGGTGGACAAGACAAAATATATATTAGCATTTAAAGATTTTCTTAATTTATTCCCAGCGTAACGCATTGCATTTATACTGATATACCTACTGTGGTTTTTAGAGCAGATATGCTTGAATTTAGTTGGAAAATAATTTAAAGAGGGCAATCACCTGTTCGAAAAGATTGGAAATATTAAATATGGGTTTTCAAAGAAGGTTAGCAGAGGACAGACACTCCAGGCTCAGTTGCCATCTAGAAAAATGGAAATCTCCGAGGAGACGAACTGCAGATTCGGTGGGCTGGAGAAGGCAACCTCGGAACATAATTTACCCAATGGGCTAAGGTTGGAGAGATCATTTAGTCGTTAGCGTAATAGATCTAGTTAGGTTAACCGAATACATCTGCAAATCGTTCTATCGTCGTAAACTAATGACAAAACCTTCTACCAATGGTTAATGTTCAGTAACCGGTCATTTAAGTACAAGAGCTGGAAAGTGACTTATGCCACTTTCAAAATAAACGGCTCAAATGTCTCTCCGCTCTATCGAGTTCTTCAATATCGGAGATATCTCGCTGGTTGTTTCTTCCGACAGGATGTATTTTGGAAAGAATTTTTGTCATATTTTGTCATGTTTGGAGACAAACTTGTTTTGGCACTGTGCCATTTGTGGAATTTTCACTTAAAGTTTCATTATTCTCAAATTCTTCACCGATATTACACCGTGCGACAGTAAATTTTATGAAAACAAAAATCAATCTACATATTTGCGAAACCATTTGCCAAATATAGTAAAAATGCGTTTGATGTCAGAATTTCAAAAACTTATTGAAAAATTCAGTACAATGTAGAAAATCGGTTTGAGTATCAAATTAAAAAGAAAACCCTGTAGAATTAAAGTCGATTAATTTGGTGCATAAAGATGATTAGGTATTGAAAATCTCGTACTAAAATTTTATCTTTCGGTGTTATTTAGAATTATAATGCTAACGCTTGTTTGTGACACATTTACCAAAAATACTTACAATACTGACCACTGATAACTTTCTTAAAGGACTATGAATTTTCTTTGAATCTAATTTGTTAAAAAACTTTCAAAGTTATATTCGGAAATACTGAAAAGAGCCGTTGATTTTGGCACAAGTATACTTATGTTTGCAGTCTTCCTGTGCATTCTTAAAAAAAAATTTGTAACTTTTCTATTGACTTTATTGGGAAAAGAGTGAACAAACCCAGTGTTGGCAATTCACTGTTCCCATAGTGAAATTGCTCGTACATACATATTTTCTTTCCAAAAAAAAAACATTTGAAATTTCTTCCTGTAATGCACATTTTTCACTATATTATATGAGTATTACGATTACGAAAACACTGAAAACCGAATCGTACGATTTTCACTCGAAATCTATTTGCCAAATGTTGCGAAAGCTCCAACAGGCCCGTTCTTCATTCGGTATATGTACATGTAGTAGTGGCGGCTGCCAAAGCTCCAATGTCTTAGCAAGCATTACAACAAGACCTACAACGCCATTTTTTGTCCAGTGACTTGAAACAGCCAATTTAGTGGGTGCATGGCGCCAGAGGCGGACATCAAATGAATAACAGAAAGCATTGCCAACCAAGTCATTGACTAAATGACTAAGTAAGTAAGTATGCTTATTTAGCAAAGGCGGAAGTTTGGAGGAAATAGATGCTCAACTGCCTTGGTTTCTTGCTTCAGTGCCACAGTAATAGCGCATGAAATGTGCCAGTCATAAAGCCACTAACATTAGGCGTCGCAATTTATCTGATTTACACGTATTTGTGGTTGCGAGATTTTTCGCCCACAGGCAATTGCATTTGACAGTAGCATCAAATAGAAGCGAAGTGAGATGCGCACTTCCGTTGCGATCCGCAGGCTAAACGGACAACAACAACGGCGCGCACATAGATGAGAAAGCGGCGGAAGTGGGTGGCTCACTGCACAGACATCATTCACTTACGTTTTATGTGATTTTATTATTTTCTCCATAAATGTGTACACATATATTTTTATTTTTGTTTTAATCTTTTAGTTCTGGCAATCTTAGTAGTACCGCTAGTAAAAATACAGCAGCACACAGCTGCTAAGCAGTGATTTCCTTTTATTGCCTTTTGTTTAGGTTTTATTTGTATACTTATTTCTTTGCGAATCGTAGTTATGTGCATACATATGTATCTGTGTATATATGTCTTCTTTAATGGTTTGTCAAATGTGCCACGAAATTCACGCTAAATTTATTTAGTATTTTTTTCCAGTCATTTACGCTTTGCTACAGCTGATAGGAGAGCAGACTTCCTGAGGCCTAGGAAAACATATTGGCACACATTCATTTATATTTATTAACAACCATGTATGTACATATATTACTCCATAAAAGTTATTGTGTGCGAAACTACTTTGCCATCAAAATGTCTATGACAATTTTACTGCTAAGATTTGCGTAGGGCATACATGATTTATAAGCCGTTAATTCTCATGCTCACTGGGCTTAAGCAAATAAATATGAATTTTTATAGGTGTGTCGGGGCGTATGATGAATATTTGCATTGTCTGCTTTTTGCCTTTTATGCGCACATATTCGGATGATGTGATTCAGTCTATAAACACAAACGGAAATTAAACAGATATAATCTAGCTAAAATGAGATAAATTGTTAATGTAGATGTTTACATACATACTTACATATATACATATGTATCGGTCATATCTACATATAGCACGCCATTTCAAAGTGATATTGTTTGCCACTTATGTTTATTTATTTATTTTTAAGAATTATCGTAAAATCCCAAGTTTGAAACTATGTAAAAAAAATACAAAAATATGCAAGATTTGTTCTGATTACATTTCTTTTAAATTACTGGACTCTTAAATTAACTCCGGAATGTTTTTACTCTTCAATTATTTCTTGCTTAAAATGTCCAAATTTTTCTTTTGTCTGATACCCATATTGATATACATATTTCAGTTACCTTATTCCCTTAATTAATTACCTTCTACGTGTCGTTTAAAAGTAAAGCATTTTCACAACCATTTCAATTGTAATATCTAATCCAATTAAACTTATTAAATGATTTTAATAAAATTTGTTACAGGTGGAAACCCGTTTCAAAAAACTAAAACTTTGTAAAATTTTCAAAGTTATCCAAAAACAAATTGCATTTTTGAATTTATCGTCCTCAATTTTACTAAGTGGCGAATGTTGATTTAAATCCGTCCATAATTCTAGTTTTGCCCACATTTCGTATAGAAGGGAAGCACTGTGCGGTGGTGGTCTTTTGTCTAGTGAGAGTTCTATAAAAGTTTACAACTAAATACCAAAAATCAGAGGAAAATTGAATAGTGACTCCTTTAGGGGGCATAGAGAGCAAAGTCGTCCAACCTTCTGCTGGGTATACGCTTTCCAGCAAGCAACAGAGAGAGAAAAATCATCTACACTGGCATAAGCGGAGATATCAAATAGTAGCGTTGACAAGTAGGGTATCAATCTGCAATCAACAGAGAAAGAGAGAGAGCGTTCGTCGCCCTAACGGCGGTCTTAATTCCAAAATAATAGAAATCAAGAGTATTTTGATGTTAGGGTCTAACTGCTGACTACACACCGGGCAACCGTTAAAGCAACGTGTTGAGGCAATCTAATTTTCTTGCTCAATACACGCGAGGCAACCGTTGAGGCAACCATTATGGCAACCTCAGTAGTGTCTGCTCTGCTATGAAATGAATATATGGAGGAAAATTTTACTTTCTACAAAGGGACTCTTTCAGTTCACTTTTTTTCAACCAACTAAGCCAATAAAACCAATACAGATACGATACGCGCAAGGCGACCGACTCAGAAACCAACACAAAATATCAAAATAATTTGATCTTCAGGTGACAGTTGCGGCAACATTTCCTCGTTGCTTCAACGGTTGCCTCGTGTGTTGTCAGCATAAGATCAGTTGTGTTACATTTAACTTTTTTAAATGATTGTAAGGAGTGGTAAACGAAAAAAGCAATTTATATTTTTTAAATATTGTTTAGACTTTCCATGCCAAATTTGCGTTACCAACAAAATATTTTAAAATCCCAGTTACTTCTTAAATAGAATACTCAATTTATAAGCAGCTTAGTGGAAGACTTTGAATAATTTTGTTATATCCTTTACGGCTGTCTAAACGCTAAAACCACATTTTTCACCACTAATAGCTACACACTCTAAGGCAAATTCACTTTGCCACATTATAAAATTATATTTATCAAGATGAATACGTGCGCAAATCTAATACGTGCCACAATTACCAGCACACTCTTACATGAAATTATGCATACATACTTATGTACATACATATGTATAGATGTATGTATGTATGTGCCTGCGCGAGAAATTTAAACAAATTTATGAAAGAACAATGCCTCGCTCTAAAATCTTCTGTGCGCCGTCAATGACATAATCAGAGAAACATTTAAGTCATTTAAGCCGCGCAACAAATTAATCTGCGACACATTTACATAACATGTTGAAGACTTCGACTAAGATCGCAAGCAAAAAGCCTAAGTGGAAAACATTTTTACGGCGTTTAGGTTTTGGCATTTTTAGAATAAGATTTATACGAGTGGCGCGTCGCAGCTTGAATGATAAGTTAGCTTAAATGTATACGCTGTATAAACGTTACATACATAAATATAATACCACCCCGCTTGAGTTGACATGTCATGCGCCTAAAAGCGTGCTTCAAGGCATATAAAATAACGCACAATCAAACTGTTACCCAAGCTGGTAGCAGACAAGAAAATTCTGCACCTATCTTCTCGCTTTTTCTACTCCTTTTCACTTACAAATCCAATATGGCAAGTGGAAAATCACCGAGATTAGAGTTGAGCCTTGCATGTGTTTGTGCTTTTGTATGTATGTTTTGCAAATTTAGTGCAATACTCAGCGGGGCACGAGACAACTTTTGTTTGTAGTTTCAATTACTTGCTTTGAAATTGAAATGAAAAGCTCTAACAAATCGCTACTGAAGTAATTTAATTTATTCTTCGTAAATTGCTTTCAAGTGGCATTCGTCTGTTATATACATAACAACTTAATATTTGCGAAATGGCCACTTTATATGCACGCTGGGACTTGTATATAAAATTAGCTTGATATATTTTGTAAATGCATATGAGTATTTAGACGTTTCAATGTTTTATATGCACAACAATACAGAGGACGTCTTGCATGCATATTTTAGACTTAAGAGCAAAATTTGTGAAAATTAGTTTTAACACAAAATATTTGCAGTTCACGTTTTGCATTCAAATTTCTGTGAGTGTTTTGTGTCGTATACAAATTTGGAAGTCAAGAATGATACATGCACTGCATACCAAGTTCAACTATGTGTACTCAGTATACTACATATGAACACATGTCCGTCTATCCTTATTTAATCCACTTAAGCAATATTTATACGCATTGGCCATTATTTTGAAAGTTTTCTCCGCAATGCGGTCTACGTAGTCTCAGTTTACTCACCAAAGTGTGAAGTTGATTTGGGATGCTGATACTTAAACTAAGTCTCTAGCTAAATATGTCACTCAGTAAGGCATGCTGCTGCCCTACAGGGATAGTATTAGGTTAGGTTGAGTTATAGACAAAAAAAAACGTTGATTAAGTAGTCAAGTTGGGTCAACAAAATTCCTTATAAGTTTATTATTTCTTGCTCGAATGACAATATTGAGGAATCAGGCTATGTATACTTAGTATGTATTTTTCATACAGAATTCATTTTCAAATCAAAGAGATTTTTAATATCTAAAATTACGATACATATCGATGGTCCTCTGCAATAACGACACAACTCAAAATTTCATATATTTCAGTAGAGCCAATTAAAGATTTTGTGTTACGTAATTATTCCCGATTATTTGCGGTCATTATGTGGGAAAAATTTGTAAGCTTTAAAATTATGACTTTTAGCCCAATTCTGTATGGGTGACAAAATTTTTTTTAACTTGTTCATATATTTTTCCGTGATAAAAACTGTGACAAGAATTTGACAGTGATACAGAATAGAGCCGTTTATCTAAAGATTTAGTAAGTGTTGGACTGTTTAAGGAGGGTTGCCACCCCTTTAAAAAGTTTAATTCAAATTATTTAATCAGTTAAATTAATTTGTAAAATATTGTTATCAATTGAAATGGATTTAAAAAAGCTTTATTTCTGAACTATATTTAGTGGGTTGCCACATGTTTGAAAACCCAAAGTCTACTTAAATTATTAGTTAATTAAATTATGTATCGCAATGTGAGATGAAGTATACTTAAGGTGCTTTTAGGTTGAAACTACTTTATAAGGGGGTTGCCACCTGTTTTGCGGAGTCGAATTTAATTAAATCATACAAAGGTTATATGAAATATTAAAACACGGATGTTAGGCGAAAGAGCGTTAAGACACCTTTGGTTTGAACATTTAGAATGTTTGAAGAGGGTTGCCAGATATTTAAAAAGTGGCATTCAAATTCTTTAATAAGTTAGTTCAATTATTAAAAGATGGGAACCAATCGAAATGGGTTTAAAAAGGCTTTATTTCTGAAATACTTTTAGAGGGGTTGCCACTTGTTTAAAAAATCAAAGTAAACTTAAATTGAGGCAATTAGGGAAATTAAATATGCATCACAATTTGGGTGTTTAAAAATATTTTGAAGAAGATTGCCATCTGTGTGAAATGTCGAGTTTAGTTAACTTATACAGCAGGTGTATACATACATATTAAAATATGTGTGTCAAACTAAATCCTTTGCTTATAAATCAGACTAACATTTGGAATAGTTTTTCGTTTTCTTTTAATTTAATTTTGGGCGTTTCAACGCCATTCGGGTTCACTAGTGTACTAGAGTTCTTTCACCATGTAATTTCAATAAAAGGGATGCAACCATACAAGAGTTCATTGAGAATTATTTTGTGAACAGCACTGTTGAATTTCGATGAATTTGCTTGAGTGTTGAAAATGCCTATTGAACATAACAAGACTTCACTGAAATGTGAAAAATTTGGCTACACATATGTAAGTACTAACACAAATGAATTAAAGGAGGCTTGACCAGACTAGGTATTTGAAAGGAATTTATACCTTTTTCTTAACATTTTACTAGCAGATAAATATGCATGTGAACTGTTGAAATGTTAACAGCATAGCATACTTATAATAAAAGAACAAAATTCTGATCTTTCCACTAAGTCACTCTATTGCGAGCTTTGCGTGGAATCAATAAATAGATAATTTAATTAACTTTCCATGCCAAACTGTTCCTGGTTGTCTTTAAATAAATATTTATGAGAAATTGTGAAATGCCACTAAGTGGCCTAAAACAATGCAAATACTTTGAATAATGTGTGTTTGAGTATAAGTTTCAATTAGGCCTAAATAATTAGGTTTGTGCAGCAAACACTCTTGCCACTACTTCAAACGCTTGTGGCAGGCAAACAAATCGGCGCGTTGTGGGAGCTTGTTGTATTGCCCGCCTTTGCGCTATTGGTAAATAAGTATGTATATGTATGTATGAGTTTATCAACAATAGCCACCAGCCAGCTATGCAAAGGCTACAAATTCCCTTTTTTTGATTTCTAATTTTAATTTTTTTACAGGAATATCTTTTAGGCAAAACTTAAAAATTTGTTTCGGCACTTTTTGTTGTTTTGTGGCCAATAATATAACAATAACGTTGAATATTGTGAGGATTACCTTGAATAAGTATTTGCTTGCAGTATTCCTTGGATATCGCAAACGTACTTAAAAAGTAAATTTTATTACCAAAAATTTCTAGGTCAATATTTTCCGCTATGTAGCTTTGTAGGAATTATGGCACTGCATATTTCACGGGGCATTACTTTTTTACCAACTTAGCAGATGGTAACAAATTTTTCCGGTTACTAGAGTGCACAGAATTTGGAAAGACTACAAATTTACAGAAATAGTTGTACATTCCTAGCGATTATGTTAACAGTATTCAAAAAGAAGGTACTATGAAAAAATCCTCTTGTTTGACTGAACTATATAATGTATTTTCTGCAGGGACCGAACATAACAGTTATTGATGAAAACTGTCATAAAAAATTCACTATGAAGGAAAAGTTCTACAACTAAGTGATACATACCAATCGATGTGTGTTTTTCACCGAGACTCAAATTTGAAAAAAAAAAATATTTGTAATTTTTATGCAAAATTTAAAANGTTTTTTTTTTTTTAATTTAATTTTGAGCGTTTCAACGCCATTCGGGTGCACTAGTGTACTAGAGTTCTTTCACCATGTAATTTCAATAAAAAGGATGCAACCATACAAGAGTTCATTGAGAATTATTTTGTGAACAGCACTGTTGAATTTCGATGAATTTGCCTGAGTGTTGAAAATGCCTATTGAACATAACAAGACTTCACTGAAATGTGAAAAATTTGGCTACACATAAGTACCAACATAAATGAATCAAAGGAGGCTTACCTTTTTCTTAACATTTTACTGGAAGATAAACATACATGTGCACTGTTAAAATGTTAACAGCATAGCATAGTTATAATATAAGAACAAAATTCTGATTTTTCTACTAAATCACTTTAATGCGGGCTTTGCGTGAAATCTCTTAATAAATAGATTATTTGACTTTCCATGCCAAACTGTTCCTGGTTGTCTTTAAATAAATATTTATGAGAAATTGTGAAATGCCACTAAGTAGCCTAAAACAATGCAAATACTTTGAATAATGTGTGTTTGAGTATAAGTTTCAATTAGGCCTAAATAATTAGGTTTGTGCAGTAAACAGTCTTGCCACTGCTTCAAACGCTTGTGGCAGGCAAACAAATCGGCGCGTTGTGGGAGCTTGTTGTATTGCTCGCCCTTGCGCTATTGGTAAATAAGTACATATGTATGTATGAGTTTATCAACAATAGCCACCAGTCAGCTATGCAAAGGCTACAAATTTCCTTATTTTGTTTTCTAATTTTAATTTTTTTACAGGAATATCTTTTAGGCAAAACTTACAAATTTGTTTTGGCACTTTTCGTTGTTTTGTGGCCAATAATATAACAATAACAATAAATATTGTTGGGACTACCTTGAATATTTACATGCAGTCTTCCTTGGATATCGCAAACGTACTTAAAAAGTTTGAGTTGCAGGTCTATTCTGCACATGACCGTTGATTTTGTAACCGGTAAATGTTATTACCAAAAATTTCTAGGTTAATATTTTCAATTATGTAGCTTTATAGGAATTATAGCATTGCATATTTCACGGGGTATTACTTTTTTACCAGCTTATCAGATGGTAACAATTTTTTCCGGTTACAAGAGTGCGCTGAATGCCAAAAGGGTTTACAAATTTACAGAAATAGTTTTGCATTCCTAGCGACTATCTTAACGGTATTAAAAAAGCAGGTACTATCAAAAATCCTCTTGTTTGACTGTACTATATAATGTATTTTCTGCAGGGACCGAACATAACAGTTATTGATGGAATCTGTCATAGAAAAATTCACTATGAAGGAAAAGTTCTACAACCAAGTGATATATACCAATCGGTTTTTTTCACCGAAACTCGAATTTGAAAAACATGTTTTTGCAATTTTTATGCAAAATTTAAAACAAAAATAATTATTTTTGATTTTTATATTATAAATCCAAAATAATTATTTTTAATTTCTATATTATATACAGAGACCGTAACAATTACAACTTTTATTAAAAAAATCGCTCTTTATTAATTATTTTCTGTCTTTTATTTAATTAATCTTTAAATAACCATTATTTCTGACGTCTACTTTATAAATCAAAAATAACAATTATTCTTGATTTTTATATAAATAATCTGCATATAACAGTTATTTTTGATTTTTAATTTATATATATGTCTTAGATAACAGTTATCGAAGACTTTTATTTATAAAACCCATAAAGAAAAATCAGTCACTGACTTTTATTTTTGTATAAGTCGTAGTAAACTTTTATTTCCCAACACCTTCTTAACTGCGAAAAATGTTAGTGACTTTTGCACGAATGAATTAAAAAATAAAAGTTCGGTGACCTCCTGTGTTACAACAACTCCAGCTTGGAAGGCGCTACAGCGGTCAAGTAGGCGAAATGATCTTTCCAACTTTTACCCTGTTCTCTAGTTCTGAACAATTTGTAAGTGTAAGCGAAGCGACCCATTTTTTTTTACAGCACTCCCTTCCCCTGACCAAATTTTTCTATCTCTAATAGAAATTGTACACGTATTTTCTAATTTTAGGTCTCGTGTATACCAATATTCCGTGCACGGTAGGTCAATATATTTTAGAAATACGGAGTGGTCACCCTGAGACACTCTCCAGCAGGATAATTCACGCAGCCTCAAAGCGTGCGACGCATTAGTTTTCAAATACTCGCTAATGGCAACATGTTGAGTAGAACGCACATTGCCTCCGAAGAAGTTGTGCTGAGCAACGCAGTTCTTTCTATGATTTCTTGTTGAGACGTAGTCATCAGAGCAGCACTCATTTATCTGCATTTGACTGTGTTTGTAAACATCAATATAACCACAAGAATTTCACAGAAAGCTGGAGATAGCTAAGGAAGCCAATAATGGGGGTAAACGTGGCTTTGATTGCCACCCATAATAGGTTAGCTACTCAGCGGCGCTGTAGGCGTGCCATAAAATGCGACAGTAATTGTTTCTTATAAAAAAAAGGAATGGATGAATACAGCCAAGATAGTATAAGTATAGCAGCCTTAAAAACGACGAAAAGACAATAGGCGGCATTTCTTCAACGCCCATTATGAAAGCATTCAATTCTAGTTAGTGCCATCATTTACTGCTTTGTGGCAGAACAGACACACACACATAACCCTTATCAAATCAGTTAACATAATCCTCATTCCATGAGAAATGCTTGAGGCAAGGTTTAAGTGCCACTTGACTGGCAACAATTTCGCGCTTGAATTCTTTGTTTTTATACGTGGAGCGTTGTGGTCACCGGCAGCATAGCGTTTATTTTTGTTTTTTTCTTAAGCGAGAATTGGCTAACAAATGACCCTTTTTGCGCTTCTATCTCATACCGTTTAACGGTCTTTCACTTAAAATGTTTCATACTTTGTGCGATTATTCTTCTTTTATTTTGAAATTGAAAATTGCTGCGTTTTACCAAACCATTTTTTTGCGCTTTTATCGGCTTTGTTGTATCTTTCTTTTTATATATTGTGNTTTTTTATTTCAGCCACTGCTTTCTTTATTTTTCAATTGCTGCAATTACAAGTAAGACAGATAAAATAAATATTTACAGCTGTATATTTCCTTGCATTTTTCATTCGAAGGAAATTTTCCTTCCCGCACGCTTTGCATATTGAAAATTCCTGAGGCTCTACATATTGATTGCACATACATACATACATTTAGTACGGTCGTCATTTTGTGCCGCAGCATATTGTGCCTTTAGCTGAATACATACACAGATACATACATATTTCATTCTTTATTTGTATTTCTACAGTCATTTGTGGCTTATCGCCACTGATGTGCCTTATATGCGAGCGATAAATCATTTTACAGCCTAGCATTGCTTGATTTGAGGTTCCCTTTGATGCTTTTATTTTTTTTTTTCGGGGGAATTGCAAGCGAATGTAAATAAGATTGCCCGCCAAAAGATTTATGCAGCAAAGAGATCTATGGTCGTGCAAATTTTATACAAATGTTTGGAGAACACGCTCATATATATCAAGAATCAATGTTCCCATTTTTCATGTAGCCAAACCACATTTTTATGTGTGTATTTAAAAAAAATATATATTAAAATTCGCTTTTATATTGCATACTAGGACAATAGAAATTGATTTATTACAGTCGGCACAGACTCACTGCAATGTGCTGACAGTGTTTCAGACTAATATTATGAAAGCAAAAAAATATAATTTAATTTTTACTGAAGGCATTTAAAATGAGCTTTGGTCTTGCATATGGGTCGAGGATGTAGAAAGTAGTCCCATAAATTTTTTTTTTTAGGAAACTGCAGTTGAGTCTTAGTAAATTGTAATGCGGATCAGGGTAATTTTCGATGACAACACTGACCAAAATTCAGAGAACGTTGAATACATAGAACATGCAAACTAGCCTAGACATCTACCTCGTTGTCGATAATGTCGTCACCGTACTAATTGAGCTAGGAATCCAAGAGTCGATTCCTATTCCGCGCAATTCCTAAAAATCGTTTTAATTTATTTGTTTGCTTTTTTAATTGTGGAATCGAGGGTAATGAGATAGCCGATGAGATATCACAATAAGGATCGCCAACTGCCTTTTCGGCACCTGAACCATTCTGTGGTCTCAGTTGCTCCTCTTCGAGAGCCATAATTACTGAGTGAGTACACTCTGAAAGCAGTAAGTACCAGGGACCGTAACAGTTACAACTTTTGTTAAAAAAATGCTAAAATTCATAAATAGAAATCAGTCAGTGACTTTTATTTTTTAAATCACACTTGCAAAAGTCATTTGTATAAGTCGTAGTAAACTTTTGTTTCCCAACACCTTCTTAACTGCGAAAAATGTTAATGACTTATACACGAATGATTAGAAAAATAAAAGTCGGTGACTGATTTTTATTGATGACTTTTATATATAAAAGCGTTCATTCAATAACTATTATCTAAGGCATATAACATAAGAATCAAAAATAATTGTTATTATGGATTTATAATATAAAAATCAGAAATAATTGTTATTTTTTTTTTAATTTTGCATAAAAATTGCAAATAAGAATTTATTTCAAAATTTGAGTTTCGGTGAAAAAAGAAATCGATTGGTATGTACCACTTAGTTGTAGAACATTTCCTTTTCATCAATAACTCTTATGTTCGGTCCCTGGTAAGGACAAACTGGGGAGCGGTGGGGGTCATAGACGAGCCAGGCTCTTCAGGTACCCTTTCAATAGAAATAATGTTATTTGAGAAAATATAAATGGCATTTGGCTATTTTCTGGGTACCTCACTGGTCACAACCGATTTCGGTTCCGCTTGCATCGAATAGATGTAACCACAGAGTCGGAAAGCTGACTCTGCCTTGAAGGTTATGGAACTTTGATGCGTTAAAGCATAAATAGACGGCAGCGTTGATCTGGATCAGCTCGGGAATTAACTGCAGTTGATCCGGATTAAGTCCGAGTTAATCCGCATCAACGCTGCCGTTCGTTTAAGTTTTACTGTCCAGCTTTTGGCCAGACAATGACTGATCCATTTCGAAGCTTCAATAAATAATCGAACTCTTTGTTATAAAGCATTTGCCTACCAAGGCCCTTTTAAGATTCATTCATACTGTGTTAGAGGCTCTCTCTTTAAGAGATATAAAAAATCTTTCAGGTCGCAGTATCTCTTGTTCCAAGAACTAACTAACGAACTATTTTTAATTTTGCTATCAAAAAGGATCGTTACTTTGGATTTTTTCCAATCCTTTTTAACGAATATAGTAGACACTACGTTGTTAAGACGGCTTCTAAAAATCTTCTATGAGCTAAAAAAATGAAATATGAAGCTAAAAGTTATGGTATAATCGAAAAATACAAATCATAAAATAACGGGTAAATTTGATCGCAATAATAGGAATGCGGTCTTAACGGTTAAATTCTGATTGTTGTTGCAAAAATCATAGCCGTTACGGTCCCTGCAGTAAACCGTAGATACACATTATTTGGCAGGTTTAATAATAAAGAGAATTGATTCAAAATTAACATTTTTGGAAATCTTATCATAAAATGAATAAGCTTGATAAGGAGCATATGTTTAATCCAGCAGATACCTATACCCCCAAAAATGGCGAAGATATGCATGTGTCTTTCGTCTCTGTTTGTGTATACCAATTATATGAATTGATCAAACTTTGAATGCGTTCTTACAGAAAATTAAAATTTTGAATTAATATCTATATTATTAACGGTACGTAAAACAACATCTCTAATGAAAAAATGTCTGCGAGATTTTTTCATTCCCTTAATCTAATCAATAACGAAAAACGAACCCAGCTAGTTTTTCGAAATTATTTAGATTATTTTTAATTTTTTTGTTAATTCTAAATCGATATTAATTTTTTGTACTACCATTTAAATTAAACGCGCCAAGATCACTGTTCCTCATATGCATACGCCAACATCGTTTAGTACACCACGGCGTATGAGTGGCAAATGACAAATCGTACTTGAATGTGTACGTATTTATGTGCATGCATTTATCTGCATAAATTTATTAATTAAATTGCATTTACATGACATTTTCATGTCGCCGCAGATCATCAGCTCATTTTCGCACCATCAATTGGACATAATTTGCATACTTGATGAACGGCAAGCGCTACACAAAAGCTTATGTCGCGATTGTCATAAATAGTAAATTCGCTTCAAATGTGTCAATACACTTCGGCACTCGACATGCAATAATTTTGATGTCAATTTAACGCCATAACTAACTGGCTAGTTTTCAATATTAAGCGTCATAATGGTATTCCCTTCGCTTCACGCTGCATAACGGTTGGCTTGTCCTTATTTGTCTGAAAGCGCAATTTATAAACGCAAGTGCTTCCAAATGCACCTTGTGATTGTGTGACAATTTTTACTAAATATTCTTTAAATTATTGGCTGTTATAACTAGCTGGGGTTAATAGTTACATTATTACTATGTATACAAATTGTTATTGCATTGCAGTGCCAATTATATTGAATACCAATTTGCTACATTTCCGTTGCCCTGCAGCACCACGCCTCTTATGGTTGCTTCAATGGCAACATGAAGCTCTTGTTTGATTACCGACACCGCTTGCTGTTGTCGCCAATAGCCCATTACTAATATTACTGACAATTTGTAGTTAATTTTTTATTGGCAATCGGTATACCTTGCAATCCATAAATGTATATTTACAATACTATATATGTATGTACATTAGGGTGGTCCTTAAAATGAAAGATTTTTTTTCAGTCTCACCCCCTCAATTGGTAATACCGGTGGCCGAGATTGAAGACGGTTAAGGCGTGTCGGACAGAGGGCAAAGTGCAGATAACTCCATAGAGACTCAAAAAATTAAATTTTTTTGCATCTTATACCCAAAATCGATAATGCCCTAGTCGAGGATATCACATATAAATTTTGGTCGCGATTTGAGTCGGTTAAGGCGTGTCACAAAAATTTAAAATATTTTTTTTTTTCATTTAATACCCAAAATCGATACTACTAAAGTGGGGGATATCACATATAAATTTTTGTCCCGATTGGAGTCGGTTAAGACGTCTTGATAGGGTAATTTGAACTTTTCGACACACCTTAGCCATCTTCAACCAATATGTGATATCTTCGTTTATATTAGTATCGATTTTGGGTATTAGAAGAAAAGAAATAATATTAATTTTAATTTTTTGAGTCTCTAATCGAGACCAAAATTTATTTGTGATATCTTGGACTATAGTAGTAGCATCGACGTAGTGGTTGAGGCTTAGGAAATCTGATGTAAAAATTTGCTTCCTACATTTAAAGATCACCCTAATGTATAGTATGCATTTACGTTTCTGTCTACTCAAAGTAGTTGATTGGTTTGTTGATTTTATAATCTAGCAGAAATTCACGGCTACCGTAGCCCACTACCGATTTTAATTATTTCTGTCACGAAAAAGCTTCTCATAAATCCATTTGTCGTTCAAAAGCAGCGTAAAAATTTAGATACCTCCATCTTTGTACTAACATAGGCGTATACCACAAATTAGAGTAGAAGCTCGCCCAAATACTTAACAAAAATATGAGCGCCAATATTTATTTTTTTTTTTTGTTAAGAAATTCACGGTCACGTTAACATGTAATATAAACATTTCACAGAATTCATCTATAATTTATAAAGGCATTTATGTATTTACAATTGCTTCCATATGCATAAATATATAAACTGGCATCATGAGTGGCGTAAACGATATATTTTCTTAAACATTTTGTAAAGAAATTTTAAAATGTTTATTTTAATAAAATAAATAAATTGCTTCCATATTACATATTAGAACATAAATAAAAGAAGAGCGCATTATCGATCTATATTTTCTAAATAAAGCACAAGTCAACACAGAATATAAATATATTTATGTACATACTAGATTAATGCCGTAGTTATGGCTGCTGAAAGTAGTTGGGATATACATATTTATCGTGTACCTAAATTAAATTTCGACCATTCCGATAAATTTAATATTAGGCGTTTTCTTAAAAGTAATAGTTGGGCATAGAGTTAATCCATTTTTACATAGTACATACTTGTATTTCAGAATCGTCTAACAGTGAAACTCTCTTGGGATCGAAAAGATATGTACCTGAAGAAACACACCGTTATTTCTATTGGCTGATTCTAAATACATCCTTATAAGTCTCAAGTTTTAATTACTCGAACATATGTAGAAGTAATTTGTTTTAACCTATATTTGTATGTAAATTAGGGCTGGTCAAATTTTTTACTATGCGCGTATATTATAGGAAGATTCCACGTGTAATTCTAAGCAAATTTGCCGAAGAAACCACGATTCTAAATTCAATTTGGAGTTTGTCAGTATCGGAGTTTGAGGTATCGAAGAAAATGTGGAAATTTTCCCTGTTGCGCCCTCTGGTGAAAGTCTTAAGAAAACGATAAGTGGAGAAATAGATTCTGACGGAAAAATTTTTACCAGCGAAAACTTGCAAATAAGAAAATCTGCTGATCACAAACATATCTTGGTGAATAAACAAAAAAAAAATACGGCCTATTTGAATTATATTATTAATAATAAATAACAAAGAAAAGGACAGTAAAGTTTGTAGCACAAGGTTTATTGAGTTTATTTTTCGTAAATTTACTATTAATCTCCAGTTTGTTTACTTTAGTGTGTGCTAACAATGGCTTCCATATGTCATTTTTCGTTTGTACCATAATTTTCATTTAAATATACCAAAATACATTAGCAACCAGCAAACTGAAATAATTTTGGGTGAATTTGTCAGTTTTGGTAGGTTGATTGTTGATATGATAATTTTATAATTTTAAAGGTACTTCTGTGGATATTTTGTCTCTTTGAGAGCGAATGCTGCTGAATTCTCATAAAAGTTTTCTGCTGGATAATTTTTTCTGCAGAATACGAGTACACACCTATTGTCGTAATAATTCAATTTCATGCAGACAAACGGCAAATGTCAACGTAAACTAAATGTGAAGCAATTGCCCCTTTGATGTAATGTCACAGAGATCAGCCAAAGCTTGATTGGCATGCATAATTCAAATACCATGGCAGTGAAATGTGAAATATGTGCATACATACATACATACGCGTGCCATAAACTTAGAATATCATAACATTAGGGAAAACAATCAAGCACAGCTAATAACGCTGCAACATCCACTTATGCAAATTGTATGCGCTGGCTGAGCTGTCGGAGGCAAGTAACACTCAGAGGATACAGTAGTGGCAATCAGAATAATTTGCCAGAGATTTGAATGTACGCATTCAGGAAACGTTGCGATTTGTCAATGTAAAGAGATGTGTGATAGGAAACTCCAGCAGCCATATCTATAATTCCACGTATGTATGTATGTAAGTTTGTGATTTCAAACATATCTGCTATGCATTTATTTATGTACCTTTGACACACATTCCATGTAACCAAATCTTATGCAAGCACATACATACATACATACATATGTAACTAAATATGGAGTTGTGGATTCATGCAGTTGATTGTTGACTTCCCATGCCCTTATTTGCTTGACTGTGCATGTGTCCTCACCAAATTCCGTTTCCTATTAAATTTACCACAACCAAATTCGTAAAACAACAAAAGCAATACCAGGAAAGTTGGCAACAATGTTGCAGATGTCACCAACAATTCATGGCAATAAAGATAAAACAGCAGTAAGCAAACTACAACGACAGTAGCATTAGCAGCATTAACGGCTGCAAGTGGAGCAATTTAGGAGTGGTAGCGAATTTACATGCATACATTAACTCAAGTGTAAGTATTTCTTACTATGGCAATGGGTGTGCCTGACAAGGCTTGTCGTTGCCCAACGAATTGGAATTGCAATAGTTGCAATAAGTCGACAATAAGTTTGTTGGCGTAAAAACATAAATTTACTTAGAGACGGGTGCGTATACATATATGTATCTACATTAGGGTGGTCCAAAAATGCATGCGAAAAAGTACAATCGGAATTTTTATGCTCTTACCCCCTAGGATTGTTCTATACCGAAAAAATATACCCCTATTATTTTATTTTGAAATCAACAAATATTTAGAGGTCGCTCAAAGCGCCCAAAGTTTTCCATGTATTTTACATGGGAAAAAACTTTTTCGTCGAAATGGTATAGAATAGTTAAAAATCAGTATTTGTTACCAGAAAACTCTGTTTATCTGCAGCAGATTCCCAATAATAATACTCAATTGTTTACTTAACCATTTAAGCATAAAAATTGCGACTTTACTTTTTCACATGCACATTTGTACCACTCTAATGTGCATACTATGTAGTTAAATTATTTAATCCCCATACTCACGGAGAAAAATGGTGGTTATTCGAAAAGGGCTCGTGGGACCTTCCATACCAGCTGAAACTTTTAAAGTGAATATTGGGGTGACCGACTCGGTTTTTCGAAATCCGTGTCAACCGTTTTTTTACCCATATACGTACATATACATATACCAAAATCTAAAAATTATAAATTTTTATTTTATTGAAAATGAAATCCGAAAATTTTTATCATCTCATATGTGAAGACTGAAAAATTTTCCGATAGAAAAATATTGATTTTCAAGAATTCTACACTATTTCTACGAAAAGTTGTTTTTCCCCCATATAAAATACATGGAAAATTTTGACTGCTTCGAGCACTCCCAAATTTTTTGTATTTCCAAATAAAAAAGTAGGGGTATATTTTTCGATATAAAGCAATCCTAGGCGGTGGCGGCATTAAAAATTCGATCTCATTTTTTCACATAAAATTTTGGACCACCAACAGAGAACAATCGGTTCTCCTTTCACAAGTGAATTATAAAATTTGGAAATTTTTTAACTTCAATCAAAATATTTCAACTCGAGTCAGCGTCGTTCGTAGGCTAGACAGCTTGTTTCGTAATAAAAAATATATCACTAAATTTGACCCTGACCTGAGACAGATAGAAAAATATATCTGCATAACAATTTATTTTTCAAAAATTCCGCTAACATTTTCGAAATAACAAAAATTTGAACGATTTTGATACATTACCGTGATGCCCTTAGGATTTTAAAAATTTATATCTTTAATTTCCGAAAGCTTACCAAATTACCCGAAAACATGTGTTGTTTTTATTCTTTGAAATTTATTTTATTTTATTTTATTTAATATTTTTCATACCTCTCTTTCGTTTGTAACATTGTCAGGAACCACACATGCGAGGACTATGTAAAAATTTATTTGCATAACACATGCCAGTATTCCCTGCTTATATTTGTTAAATGTAAATGTAAGTACTATGTGTAGTTGTGTCAGTACCTACTAATTTTCCCCTTTTCAGTTTACATTTAAGGACATTTGAGTGACATTGACACTATCTGGAAGGCATAAAAACTACGCAGTTCACTTAGACATACCGGGGAAAAAATGCTCAAATGAAAATACGAAAAAAAAATATATTTGCATACACACAAACAAAGAAGGATATGATGGCATTAACGGCTCATTAAAATATTATGTTGATGAGACTGTGTTGAAAAAAGTTAATGCCAGAGAAACATTTATAAAAAGGGCAGAAACAAAAAGCAAATGTGAGCTGTTAGAACTTCAGATAGCCCACAAATGATTGAAGTTAGCACAGTTGGCAAAATAGGCTATAAGGAGGACTTTTGGAATCACGTTTTTTATCCTTCAAGACGACCGATTTCGATTCCTGAGTCCTTTTTTTTTGACTGGGAAGAGCAAAATTTTTTCAAATAATAAATATTACACCGTGCGACAAAAGAATTAAAAAATTCAAAACACAAGAGAAAAGTTTATGAACTTTCTGATTATTTCTGTAGAATAAAAAATATAAATTTTTTTTGGTTCACAAGACGAATATGTATTGAAAATGCCCTTACAATTTATTTTATTTTTTCAAGCTAATAAAGTTAGAAGGACGAAACTCGAGGATGTGCTCGTGTGTATATTAATCTTTAACACAAATTTTTTTTTTAATAATTTTTTGAATAAATTTAAGGATCTCCCAAAAAAAGGACATTTTCAATACCTCTTCGACCTTGTGCACCAAAAAGTTTAACCTTTTTCAATTCTACAGTATTTTCTCGTTTATTTGATACCCGTTTTGTTATCCTATATTGCACTGAATTTTTTAAATATTTTTTTAGTTAACCATATATCTGTAATTTTAAGTCGTTTTAAAAAATCCTTATGTCGCAAAGTGGCCCTGGAGAAGAGAAAGTGGCCAAATTTTATTTTTTTTTTGATTATTTAAACTTGAAAAAATCAGAAAACATTATTTTTATTGTATAGCGTAAAGGTTCCACACTTGCAGTATCCAGGGCCTACCACGAGGAAATTAAATTATTTTATTTATTTAATTTTTTTTTAATAATTTCATTTTTTATTATTTTTTTAATTTTTATCTAAATTTAAATTTACGAAAACTTTATTGCACATCTGAAGGCCAAGTCCTTTCATTTGACAACTCACAGTTTAGTCCAACGAACATCCCACATCTTACAATTTTTCGTACAGGTGGCAACACTATTCGAAAATGTAAAACCTCACTACAAAAAATCTAGACTTGGCTTTCATTTGGTATGTCATATCATATAATTTTTAAACAGTTGGCAACACTACTCGAAAAAATAATATATTGTTGCACATCTCGAGACTAAGTCTGAAAAGACTTTGACAGTGACGTTGCAGAACTGATACCTTCGCTTATTAATATTGAATATAGTAATTTTCTTAACAGTTGGAAACACAATTAAAAAAAATTAAGCACTTGTGCTTATCTAGAGGCCAATCCGTCTCATTTGACACCTAATTTTGTGTAAACCATCGAACGGTGGGGACCCTATAGAAATTCTAAATACCAAAGGTCACTCTCCTGTCGATATAGAATGTATCAGAGGAAATCTCGTCCAAATCCGTTGAGTAGTTTTCGGGATTCTCCTTTATACTCTGTATGTTTGTATGACCAGAAAGGAAGGTTACTCATACGCCGTGTATCGTACATATTCATAGACGAATACTCGTTTTCTTGAAAATTTAGCAATTAATTATAAAAAGGGCAAATTATCCGCCGATTTTTATTAATGCAGATATCTTTGGCTATAGAAAAGTTTGCAATATTTTACTTTTTTAACAGCGTTGGCTAGCAGTGGCGATAATCGGAATAGTGTAATCGGAATACTTAAATATATAATCTTTATTAACTCAAATGTGTTTTAAAACAAAAAATAATTATCAACATATTTTGTTACAGTTCTTTTTCTAAGTCTAATTGGTAGTTTAAACAAATTCAAGAGCTAGGTCTATAGTTTAGAATTTATTAATAAATTGGTGAAAATTTACTATAATTAAAGCTTACAAACGCCTTTTCAGATTTTATTGTTTAATGTTTAAAATGGCATGAAGTATCTAGATTAAATAAGTTAATTGTTTTAAGCATTTAAATTTTGGGTTTTGGTCACTTTTTCAGTCTTCTGGTCCATTGTGTGTCGGAGGGAAAAACTAAATACGCAGTTTTACCATAGATAGCCCCTGTTTGGAAAATTTATTGATTTATTTGTGTGTAAAATTTCGACTCGATTCTCATCTGTCTTTAAATGTCAGGGCTATTGCATTATCTTCTTATTTTGCTCCTAAATAAAATGCACTATTGAAAAACTTTTGCCTGAAAGTCACTGAATCCGAAAAGCTGCAGCCGCATGTACATATGTAGAAAGAACCCAGATTCGGTACCTTGTACGCATAATATCCATTTAAAAACCTTTTTTTTTCTTACAGCGATAGCTCCTTCATCTTCTTAAAATAAATAGAAAAATATCACTCTAATGTCATCCTTTATTTCCTACAGGGTATGCAATCCTTTCGTTTCCTTCACATCCACACCCGTCCGCTGTAAACATTTCGTATCTGTGATTAAAATATTATTTTTCAGGGCTCGTAGCTCAGTTCAATAATTTCTGTTTTTAAGGTGCAACTGTGGAAAAAAACACAAACGCCTTTTACATTCACTAAGGCAGCGGCAAAAGAGTATACCTACATACATACATATGTATATTAAACTACGAAAAATATGTCAATGAAAAAGCGGAAAATGCGAATAAACGCCTTACTGCTGCGAAACGGTATAAAGTTATTGCTATGAAACAGTGTGCGATCTTTTAATTAAAACTGTCAACCGTTCTGTAGCGGCTATATATAGTAGTACCTAAAATGAAGTGAAAAGTGAGCGGAAAAAATCAAATATAAGTAAAAGTAAAGCGAAATATTCCAGAAAATGGGAAGATAGCGATTTATGTATGCGGATTTTCGTTGTTTTTTTTTTTTTTTGACAACTTAAATTCTACATCCTTCCAGCGACCTTCGTTTCATGCTGTTCGATTTAACTTTGCTTGTGTTCGCCTGACCAAACAAGCACTCTCCTTTGTGGTCCCTTTTATTGCCTGCTTTTAGGCGAACAATGCGCAATTTAACAGCGACGTGTTAATCAATGCTGTCATCGAGCTTCAGGTTGGCGCATAAAATACAGATGTACATATGTATATATGCAATATTTGTATATGTATATGAAATTGTTCTATCGAGTTTTGTGTTCTGAAAATGCTCATTGGCCAGTTCACTGAAATGGTAATTTTATGGCCCCCGCAGGCGAACTCTAATTTCGTCCTTTCGCTATAAATACATACTTAATTGTATACGTACATTTGTATTCATGTATATTAATTATTTAATTATTTAATATTAAAGTTTTGGTTTGCATTTAAAATAGATAAATTTGTTTTTATTGCTTCCGTATTCCGCGGATATTGGAAATATTCGTAGAAAAAGCTTTTAGTATTTATTTACTCGTATACATTTTTCATCATATCTTGTAATTTTTTTAATGAAATTTACCACATTTTTAATTCGATTCTCCATAAATATATTTGCATTTTTAATAATATCCTGTTTTTATTTGGAAATAAATAAGCAATCGATTCGTAAAGTAGATTGTAGTACGAGATTGTGATTGTAGTGTAGTCGTTCTTTGTTCTTTCGAAAATTTTTTTGCACATATGACTTTTCATAGTATTTCTTTCTTCTTCATGCTGTCAGCTGGCTGATTACTAGACAACGGATTTTTATGCAAAACTCAAGCAAAAAATATGTACTACATAATTATAAGCGAAATGTTAAAATTTTTAATATATTTTGCTAAATGTTATATGGTACATGTTTTTAGGCTTAAAATCCACGGTCTACTGCTTGCACATTGCATCTGTTACTTTTTCATGTTGCATACTTTTAGGCCCCAACGAATTTCGGCAACGGGAATTTAGCACGGCGATTGTCAGAATTCCATTGCTGGTCTCTTTATCGTAGAGGAGCCCTTCTTTTTCTGCTACCGCCAGCTGAGACCGCGCGTGTGTTCATTCGTGCGAATTACCGGGGCAGTCGAGCTGCTATATTTTAACACAATATCTCTGTAAAGCCCATCGTTCCATCTTTTGCGGCATTCGCGATCGCTAACGCATAAGAGCCGTCGAATACTCCAATGGCTACCTCATCGGGCATACATGATTAGTGACTTATAGAGTGGATTGCGATTTAGTTCTACGGCTCTTATTATCTTATATATCATTAGATTAAAGTATTGACACGATAGAGAGAGATATATAGGCAATCCTTTTTCGTGCTGTGGAAAGCGTGTGTGAAATCGACAAATAGATGGTGTATGTCGATCTTCTTCTCTCAGCCATTTTTCTAGGTTTGGCGTAAGGTCACTACTTAGTCAATGGTCGATACTACCTTGTGTGTGACGTTTAAGAGGCTAATCCCACGGTAGGTGGCGCATATAGCGGGTTGGCCTTTGTTGCGAATTTAGCAGAGCAATCCAAAATGCCAGTCGTCAGGCATGCTTTCATATGACCATTTTCTGCAAAAGAGTTGATGCATACTCAGCGGCAGGCCGTCAATTCACCCATGCCGTAGGATACTGGGGTTAATATTTTCATATTTTCTTTAAGGCAAGCAGTATTTCATACTTCTGTAGTCTCAAAAGCGTCAAAGATATAGTGAATCATTTTTTAGTAAAACTATGAGTCTTTTAAGTCCTTTTTTGAAGAATTTCTTTTTAAGCGGCTTTACTTGCAAACTACGACTCCGTTAGACCTGAGTTCGATCCCTGTTCGGAGCAACGTCTCAAGAAAAAGTAGGTCCCTCGATTTGTGTACCAACATCAAGGCTCGTGCCACGAATCGGAGGAGAAGCTCGGCCAAACACAGCTGCTGAGGGATATTTGTTTTAAATGAGCGTAAGCATGCGGCTCAATGCTAGAAGTTTGCTCTGAAATTCAGCTCAAGCTCGGTGATAATTTTGTCGTAGTATTTTCCCTTATTCGTTGACAACAAGTAAAATTTTCTGCTTTAAATTTTGGTGGAAATTTTTAACCCATTAATTACCATTTTTAAGAGCCTTGAGTATATGGAACTTCTTAAAAAACAGATCAAAAACCCCCACTATGGTACGAATTAAAGAGTTTTCAGCTGGTTACATGGGTGTATACTCCTTAATAGATGGGTTTTATTTATCCTTACAATGCAAGGCCTCTAAGGACTCTTACGTTGTTTTTTAAGTTTGTTTCGTCATCCCTTATGAAACATGGTTTGGAAACAAACCGGCTCAACATCACCTCAAACCCCTACTGAAGTAGCGCTATGGAGAAGGGTAAGGTGAATAAACTCTACGTTTCACTACTCTCTCACTCTCTGGCTTTCATGAATAGAGATTAGTCGCTTGCAGAGGTTTATTCTGAGCACTGAGCATTTTTCTACCACAAACTCCTAATTCGTCACTGTTCAATCAGAAATTGATCAAATCACAAACTTTTGCCTTAAATAAATTTTGGTTACGTAGTTCCAACAAATCAACTGACATAATGAACAACTGTAAAAGAATGCAAAATAAATCATTATAAAAGAGAA
>NW_016162621.1:0-6582 GCF_001687245.7 Rhagoletis zephyria
TAGTGAGAGTAACATATATTTCACATACCCATGTACAAAGAGGACGATGGCCGAGGTATATGGAAAAAGGCAATAGGGGGAACATATGTAAAACCACGAAGTACATAAAAACTGAACAGCTTCCACATATTGAGAGCCCGCT
The DNA here is from genome assembly GCF_001687245.7 of Rhagoletis zephyria. Taxonomy (NCBI): domain Eukaryota; kingdom Metazoa; phylum Arthropoda; class Insecta; order Diptera; family Tephritidae; genus Rhagoletis; species Rhagoletis zephyria. The sequence continues at coordinate 143 of NW_016162621.1, forward strand.
CCACTTTGGCAGTCCGAAAAGCGACTTCCAATAAATGGTTTGAAACCGCTCAGAGCCTAAACGACGAGGGAAAGCATAAGTAAGCGACGAGGGAGAGCGTGAGCGACGAGGCGGATGTCCAGTGAAGGACAGGAAAAGCGGAGCAGCGATAGAGCCGGGTGCAGCGGCTGAACGCCAACAGCGCAGACGTCACCGTCAACGTCAACACCAGAGGCGGAGCAGAGCGGCAGATTATATTTTCGATTCTAGTTTAAGTAATTTTTAATTCCTTAATTTTTTTCTGATAACTATTTGAATTATTTGAGTCGCTTCGAATTCTTTTCTTTACGTATTTCGAGGAACTAAACATTTTTTATGGTATTCCTTTTTTTCACATAATTATTTACTTACTCGTGGATCCACACACGTGGATCCTTTTGTTGTTTTATCCGGTTTTGGCTTCTTTTTTTTATGCTCGCATTTCCTCCAGTTTTTTTTCGTTAAATTTCCACAGTTCATGTATTGACATGATTTAGATGCCGGCTCAACTCTACACTTTTATTTTATTTTATTTATTTTTTTTTATTTATATTTTTAGTTGCACCGCATGTAAATTTATATTGTTCTGATGTTTTTTTTACTGAATCACGTTTTGCATGCAAGTTTAATTCGCTAATATTGGCCGGTGAGAGTGACCCACTCGCCGCCCGAAATCACGAGTGGGTGATCGCGGTGCCAATTAACTAAATTCGTTCAACCCCTGCTTAGGAGGTGGATGCTAAACTTATATGTGTGTATATAGGTACGCTGTTAATGACATTTCCCACAGGTTCCCTACGCATGCTGGTACCAACATCGCTGGAGTGACCAGGTGAGTGTGTTTTTGTTCTTTTTGCTACTTCTTTGCACGTATATATTCAAAAAAGTACTCCAGATACATATATATTCAGTTGTAATTATTTATTTTGTTTTCTTCTGGTAACTATATATGTGTGTATAAACATACACACGGTTACACAACACATTACAAATCCATTCCGAGCTGCAAAAGCAGCATGTTCAAGCCAATATATTATGCGCTTCATCATCGCTCTAAGTTAATACTTCATTAACATCTAATACATTTACAGATCATTTCGAAGTCGCCGAGACCCTGACGTCCATCAGTGCGTGCTGTGTTATCGCTTCCACGCGCTGTGCTTCTGTAAGCTTTTTCTGAACATGGACGTGGAGCAGCGTATTCGGATTGCTCGCGATTTTAAATACTGCGCAAACTGCCTGGCCCGTACACATGATGACCCAATATACTGCGGTTCACGAAACGCGTGCAAGCATTGCAAAAAAATGCATCACACGCTTCTTCATCGCACCAAACCAGTCGAGAAGAGAGAAGCGCGGAAGCCGCAGACAAACGCACGTCATCGACAGGTGAAAACTCCGCAAAAGCCGCAACCAAACGCACGCCATCGACAGGTGAAAACTCCGCAGAAGAAGAACTCGGGAATTCGGAAGCTGCAGCGAGCAGAAGCACGTACGCAGGTGGATGTGGCAATCCAGGCTATGGATCTACTTCGCGTGAGCCTTGCACTCGTGCAAAGGGGGCGCGATGTTTAAGCGACGTGTGCTTAAAAGTGCATCCATGCGTTTCACACGCACCCCTGCGTGAACACCACCAAAAAGCTTCCCTGGTTTTTCAAACTTCCAGGGTTCTCTTGCTTCGTATAAATGCGCTGGGCGCAGTTGAATTTTCCTTCTTATTATTATCAACATTCCTGAAGACACCGTGAGCTACAGTTTTGAACTACATCGTGGGAATCATCAGGTTTTCGCTACTCAACCTAAGTATCGTTTGTATGGCCAAACACACGTAATTTTCATTGTAACTTCATTGGTTTAAAGAATAATTAATTTTTGCTTTGTATAAAATAATACCAATTTTCCTTTAAACGTTACCACAAATTTACATGGTAGACAATACTATCAAATGAACTTCAACACTTTGCATTGTATAAAGCACATATCATTCATTCCAATTCTTCATTGTACCTTCTGTTAATACAATTAATTTGTTAAAACAAACCACACCACTATATAGTGGTGTTAGATTTAAGGCAACGTGAATTTCCATTAGTAGTTTGTAAATTAGCTATACTCATAAAATAAATCCAACATTGAATTTTTCTACATTGCAAACCATATCGTCATCATTCGATCCATCAGCAGTGCTTACGCTCGCAATTCAACATGGTCCTTGCGAACCGAATTTGACAGCAAAAGAACGCAGCTACTAATTAGCATACCCGTAGTTGGCAACGCGGACAGGGAAAGAGGAGTTTCGAACAACGAAAAACTCCTACTGGCAAGGTGTTCGTTCCGCGAAAATAAATTTCAAAATCGTGCCAAAGTGTTGAACGCGTTAAAATCGGTACAAAGCGCAAAATCGCAGTGTTTGTAATTTTAAATAATTGAAAGCGACCATCTATTGCTGCCTACCGTGGGATATTTATCATACACGCTGAATAAAGGGATGCTGAGGAGCCCCAATTTTTTTAAAAGCTACGTGGGACAGTGCTCACCAAAAGGACTCCCGGCTTCAAAATCAAGGCGACCGACCAGCGTGGGACATTCTACCCGGAAAAAAAATTTTTACCATGAGTACAGTCAAGGAGCGCATGTAAGTTTTTGACCATTTTTCCCGTAATTGCTAACGTACATATATACATACGAATCACCGTTACCTCTGAACGGTGCTTGCTTATGTACATATCTACCCAAGCCAGCGTATATATACGTACATGCATTTATGTACATACATACACGCCGTGGACCGTTTTGGGAGATCGGTACTCACTGCTTTCTTAATCGCTATGTATGTACTTACATATGTACATGTGTATACGCACTTGCTAGTGGTTGATTTGCTGCCTGCGTCAGCGGTTTGAGACCACTTCTCCTACCTACCTACTCACATACGTACGTATGAGAATATTTATAAATACATATTCGTACATATGTACAATCGCTCTGGCGGCGCTCTCTTCGCTGACCATTTTTTAGAGAAACTTTTTAACATACGGCATGTATGTTCTGCAGAAATATTTGACCATACCACCGCCATATCGTATGATTTGCTGGTTGCGCGAGCGGTGCAATTTCGTTTATGCCTACGTACATGCATGCATGAATCTTTTCAACCCTCCCCTTGTTTGGTTTGAAGTGTACCGTTTGCCGTTTGCGCCGGGGTTAGAATTTTGCAGGGTTTATTTACCTATTCACACTTCTTTGCTGCTTCGGTTTCTTGTTGGGTGCGCTGCCAGCGTCAGCACAAAAACTCAGCGAGTTGCGGTAAATTCTGATAAGAACCGGAATACGACAAAAGGGATACATTCAAACCAATAAACAAAGAGGTGAATTAACGAGCACTTTAAAATCATTTGCAGAGATTTCTTCCTAAAATATAAATACATACATGCGTGTGGAGGTACATATGTACGTATGTACAAAAACCGTACCCTAGCATCACATTAGTATTCGTAGTTTTTCTTCCACTGCGCGTATTTTGCAACTTGCTGGTAGCGCCAGCGCTGTTATTTCCCTTAGGCATTCGCATGTATATTTCGCCGTTTGCGCCGGCGTTAGTACTTTGCCGTATACGTACATATTTACTGGTGTACACATATGTAGTTGGATTCCTATGCATATTAGTTTGTTTTGATTGCTGCGCTGCCCGCGTTAGCACAGGAACTTCAGTGGGCTGCTGTTATCTAATAAGAATCATTAAGTACACCAGCAATACACTCGAAGAAAAACAAACCAAAACCCAAGCTGCATTTACGAAAATAATTGACATCCCTTGCAGGAATTTTTACGTATACGTTGGCGTATGTATACATACCCCGGTGTATATCTGGATACTAACCCATATTATTTTCGCGGTTCATTACGTGCGCATTATTATACCTACAACCATATATGGTTTCATATGCAGGAACAAGCCCTATGTACATCTAATTTTGCTTTTTGCCGGCTTGCCTAAACGCGAAAAGTGCATAACTCGAAATATTTTTTTTTTTAGTGTTTTTCACATAAATCGGTTTTAGTGAGGCGTGTTAAGGATTCGATCGCGATAATTGAGAAGGAAGGTTACGCTGTTCCCGTCAGCGTCGAAATCGAACCAACTTACATTGATTTGTAATTTTTTCGTGAACTAAGCGCGAGCGTACATACGGTTATGCGGTGTTCCGTTGATTACTAGTACGTTACGTGCGTTAACGTAGACAATTTCGAATATATTGAACCTAATTTCAAGAATCATACGTTTGCGTAGCGATATCTGCATTTATGAGGAACGACATAAATCTTGAACGGTGAAAAGTTGAACCACTCAATTAAGTGCGAAATCGCATCGAATCCTCGCTTTTACGGTCCCTTATCGGCGTTGGCTTAAAACCGAAATTCGAAAGTTTCTGTCGAGATCCAATAACAGATTTGCACATTGTTAGCGTTGCACTGCTTGCGTCAACGGCTAACTGATCCTTTATCGAACTCTCAGGCAAAATAGTGCGTTATACCCGTATCGTAAGTGCATAGCACTTGAAGTAATTTGCAGTTATATTAATTAAATGTCCAAATGCTCACATATCGCTAGCTTAGAGTGAAATGTTGCTAAGTCCACTTTTTATGAACAATTAGTTTTTGGTGCAGGAAGCANAGTTTTTCTTCCACTGCGCGTATTTTGCAACTTGCTGGTAGCGCCAGCGCTGTTATTTCCCTTAGGCATTCGCATGTATATTTCGCCGTTTGCGCCGGCGTTAGTACTTTGCCGTATACGTACATATTTACTGGTGTACACATATGTAGTTGGATTCCTATGCATATTAGTTTGTTTTGATTGCTGCGCTGCCCGCGTTAACACAGGAACTTCAGTGGGCTGCTGTTATCTAATAAGAATCATTAAGTACACCAGCAATACACTCGAAGAAAAACAAACCAAAACCCAAGCTGCATTTACGAAAATAATTGACATCCCTTGCAGGAATTTTTACGTATACGTTGGCGTATGTATATATACCCCGGTGTATATCTTTTATATATTATTTTAGCGGTTCATAACGTGCGCATTATTATACCTACAACCATATATGGTTTCATATGCAGGAACAAGCCCTATGTACATCTAATTTTGCTTTTTGCCGGCTTGCCTAAACGCGAAAAGTGCATAACTCGAAATATTTTTTTTTTTAGTGTTTTTCACATAAATCGGTTTTAGTGAGGCGTGTTAAGGATTCGATCGCGATAATTGAGAAGGAAGGTTACGCTGTTCCCGTCAGCGTCGAAATCGAACCAACTTACATTGATTTGTAATTTTTTCGTGAACTAAGCGCGAGCGTACAGACGGTTATGCGGTGTTCCGTTGATTACTAGTACGTTACGTGCGTTAACGTAAACAATTTCGAATATATTGAACCTAATTTCAAGAATCATACGTTTGCGTTGCGATATCTGCATTTATGAGGAACGACATAAATCTTGAACGGTGAAAAGTTGAACCACTCAATTAAGTGCGAAATCGCATCGAATCCTCGCTTTTACGGTCCCTTATCGGCGTTGGCTTAAAACCGAAATTCGAAAGTTTCTGTCGAGATCCAATAACAGATTTGCACATTGTTAGCGTTGCACTGCTTGCGTCAACGGCTAACTGATCCTTTATCGAACTCTCAGGCAAAATAGTGCGTTATACCCGTATCGTAAGTGCATAGCACTTGAAGTAATTTGCAGTTATATTAATTAAATGTCCAAATGCTCACATATCGCTAGCTTAGAGTGAAATGTTGCTAAGTCCACTTTTTATGAACAATTAGTTTTTGGTGCAGGAAGCAAGGAAAATTGAAAATGCACCGTTTCTGAAAGGATCTAACTACTTGTTTTATTTCTACCCGTTTTATTCCGTGATGTGCAAAATTGCTAAGTCCAAAGTAAGTCACAGAAAATTTGATAAGTCCAAAAAAATATGAATATTTTTTTACGCTATCGAATTCGATTTGTATTGAGGGTTGTGCAACAACATTATTTTTGAATATTTTTGTACATATGTATTTATGTATATTAGGCTGGGTCGATTTTGTATGGGGGAAAATAAAAGGCATTTGACCGTATTGTAATAGTAATATTATGATGTTTTAGGTCTAAGCCAATTGTTATTGGCCAAGAAAGATTAATTTAAAACTTATCTTTAGCCCGCGCAATTGAATCAAAGTGTATGAATTTTGAAAATGAGACTTTGGCTTGTAATATCTATGGAATGCGTTAATTGTTATAAACAGGACGATATATCATATTAATGGTTATTAAATTTAGTACCTCCCGTTCATTTATCATTTTTCAATAAGTCTACAAATTTTTAAGATATTAAAATAAAAAATAAGAAAACTATAATTTTCCCTTATGAATTTTCAATTCTT
>NW_016162621.1:7842-27862 GCF_001687245.7 Rhagoletis zephyria
TTTTTGAAGGGCGTTCAGCTAAGAATGGAACTAGTTCTCGAAATTCCTCATCTTTTGTTGATAATTCCACCCCCTGTATCAAGGTTCCGCCTTGTGACACACAGGTTTTCTACGGTAGCTATGAGGATTGGCCATCGTTTCGCGATATGTTTGCGGCCGTATACCCTAACCATCCCAAGCTAACACCGACACAAAAACTCTTCCATTTACGGAATAAAACTAGAGGAAAAGCGGGTGCCATAGTCAAAAATTATCGGTTATGTGATGAAAACTTTTCACTAGCGTGGGAAGCACTAAGAGCACGCTTTGAAAATAAGCGAATTTTAATAGACAAACAACTGAAATTGCTTCTCGATCTACCTACCGCTAAGTCCGAAAATAGCGAGGCAATACAGAAAACTCAGAATACTATTAATGATTGCATTTCAAGCCTTACATCCCTAGTTAATCATCCCGTGTTAATTTATTTATGCTCTTCAAGCTTATCTGAGGAAACTCTCTCCTTATGGGAGCAGTCCCTAAAACCAAGAAAGGAACTGCCCAAGTGGACGCAGATGGACGAATTTCTAACGAATCGGTACGAGATAGTCGAGCGTTTGCAAACCTATAAAACCTCTAAGGTTAGACATTCTTTCCCTGAAAAAACCAAGGAACAGTCGCATTATTCCCAAGGGGCACCTGCGCTTCAATGCAAAATGTGCAAAAAGAATCATTCCCTGAAATTTTGTCCTGAATTCAAAAAACTCTCCGTACGTGACAGGAGCAAATTCGTGGAACAAAATTCCTACTGCTCGAACTGTCTAGCCTACAACCATCTAGTCGCAAAGTGCCAAAGTGCATTCCGATGTCTCCACTGTAAAGGGTCACATCACACGATGTTGCATCCCGATCAAGCTCACAAGTCGGCACCTACGGCAACCGCGAGCAAAAAAACCCTAAACCATCTCATACTGCAACCTCCTGTTGCACACCCAATCTGTCGAAACTTCCCCATTTCAATACAGGCATCCGATTTTTGATTTAACCGAAGGCAATTGCGAATTTTTCCTCGGCTGGAAGCTCGTCATACATCCAAGCAAATTTCTCAACAAACAATGAGAAGACCCTGCTTCACACGGCTCAAGTAAATATCGAGCATAGGGATTCCCTCTTTACTTTAAGAGCTTTGATATACCAAGGCTCTCAAAAAACCTTCATATCTGAAAAGGTTCTTAAGCGTTTGCAACTTCCCACTTTTAGAGAAAACTTTTCAGTTACCGGGATGGGCGGCAAGATCGTCGAAAATGCGACCCGAGTTTGTCAACTTACCCTCTATTCCAGGCGACACAACATTCGCATCGACACAAAAGTGATTGTTCTCCATAAGCTTACCAGTTTTCTACCATCATTCAAAATCCAAAAATACAATTTCTCCGAAATTAAGGATCTTGCCTCGCAGACCCAAACTTTCATAGCCCCGGTCAAATCGACCTAGTAATCGGTAGTGACCTAATACCGAGAATCCTTATCGAAGGGATCCGACACCAAGTCCTTGGGAGCCTGCTGGCACAAAATACCATATTCGGCCGGTATTTAAGTGGCCTTCTAAAATCTGCCGAATGTTCAACCTTCGTTGCTGAAGATTTCAATGAGGGCCTCAATTCGCAGCTTAAACGCTTCTGGTAATTAGAAGAGGTTACCATACCACCTCCCCCCTCTGACGCAGATGCATTTTGCGAAAAATTCTTTAAAGAAACCACCGTTCGGCAACACGACGGGAGATACGTAGTGCGGCTGCCTTTCAAAGGTAGTTTTCCTTCGGACACGACTCTTGGTCAATCGCGGTCGCAAGCGATGAAACAGGCCGTCCGAATGGAGCATTTGCTCAATAAAGATCAAAGCCTCAAAGAAGAGTACAATCGCGTACTGGAGGAATATCTGTGATATGCAACCAACTTCCTTTGAGGAAATCCATACAGATGGAAAGTATTTCTCATACTACCTAACTCATCATTCTATTGTTAAGCCAGAGAGCACATCAACTAAAGTTCGCGTGGTGTTTAACGCCTCAAAACCATTTAAATTGGCGTTTATATAAGTATGTCTTCAACGGTGACATACAAAAAATGTACCGTCAGATCCTTCTACANAACTTTTCTAGGGTCCGATTCATCAATAGTCCTCTCATGGCTAGAAAAACCTCCATGTACGTGGAAAGTGTATGTGGAAAACCGCACATCTCAGATTATTAAAAATGTTGGAAATCTAAAGTGGCGCCACGTATCCACGAATAACAACCCTGCAGACCTAGGGACCCGCGGTTGCAGGCCACAAGAACTGCTAAACCAATCCCTTTGGTGGCACGGACCAGATTGGCTACTCAAGCCTTGCGACGAATGGCCATTGTCATTTCGTCAAAACGTCGCGGCACTTGAAGAGCGCAAAGTTGAATCTCTTCACACTTTGGAAAGTGAACCTAATCTCTTAGACCGGTTCTCATCCTGGTCGAAAGCTTTGCGAGTGATTTCTTACATGTATCGATTCATCCATCGAACAAAACCAATAAAGTCCACTGAAACAATAAACTATGAATCCGTGGTTATCACTCAATTTGAGATTCATTGGGTTAAAATTCGCCTTATAAAACGAGCTCAAGAAAGGCACAGCCATTTTCAAAAAGAGCTCTCTTTTAACGTTAAATCCATTTATGGAGTCCAACGGACTTCTTCGAGTAAACGGCCGTTTGACAAACTCATTTCTAACTTACAATGAGAGGCACCCAATCTTTCTTCCAGAGTCTTCACGATTCCGTTATTTGTTTCTTAAAATTTTACATGACCTATTGATGCATGCGCAACATCAACTTATGGCCAGAACTGCTAGGCAGGAATATTTCATTCCTCGCTTAAAATCGAAAGTAAAATCGTGCATACGCAGGTGCTAAACATGCACAATATTCAAGCAAAACACTCGATCGCAAATCATGTCAGCGCTACCGCCAGAACGTTCCAGTTTCTCACTACCATTTACATACACGGGACTAGACTTTGCAGGTCCTTTCGACATTAAATCTTCACTCCTCCGAAAATGGCCAATGCTGAAAGGCTACGTCTGCGTCTTCATATGTTTTTCAACCAAAACAATCCATCTAGCGCCTTGTTCAGACCTATCGACCAAAGCATTTCAAGCAGCTTTCTCCCGCTTCGTCGGAAGGCGTAGTCTTCCACAACGCCTCTTTTCCGACAACTGAAAAAACTTTATCGGCGCCAATCGAGCCTTCCAAAAGTATTTTAAAACTTTTCTCAAGGAAACTTCCGTCGATATGCCATCCAAATATACTCTGCATGGCTTTGAATGGAACTTCTTGCCACCCAGCGCTCCTCACATGGGCGGCCTCTGGGAGGCGGCGGTAAAAAGTTTCAAACTGCACTTTAAACGAATTGCTGGAAGTCACCATTTTACTTTTGAGGAACTGGCTACCTTACTNATTTCAAACTGCACTTCAAACGAATTGCTGGAAGTCGCCATTTTACTTTTGAGGAACTGGCTAACTTACTGACTCGCATCGAAGCCGTGTTGAACTCTAGACCGCTCTCGCCTATGTCGGATAATCCCCAAGAGTTACTAGCTCTGACACCAGGTCACTTCCTGCGGGGTGCGCCATTGCTGGCCCCCCCAGAGCCCCAAATTATTGACAACCTCTCGCTTCAAAATCGATGGGAAAAACTCAAAACTCTACACCACCAATTCAGCCAACGCTGGAAAGATGAGTATCTGAAAGAACTCCACCAAAGATACAAATGGAAATTCCCACAAAAGAACCTTAAAGTAGGCGATTTCGTTGTTATAAAAACAGAGCTAACTCCACCAAATGAATGGCGATTAGGTAGAATAGAGAGGGTATACCATGGGTCAGACAATCTGGTTCGGGTTGCTGACGTAAAGACGCAAAACGGGATTTTTACGCGACCAATAGTAAAGTTGTGCCCATTACAAATCCATTCCGAGCTGCAAGAACAGCATGTTCAAGCCAATATATTATGCGCTTCATCATCGCTCTAAGTTAATACTTCATTAACATCTAATACATTTACAGATCATTTCGAAGTCGCCGAGACCCTGACGTCCATTAGTGCGTGCTGTGCTATCGCTTCCACGCGCTGCGCTTCTGTAAGCTTGTTCTGAACATGGACGTGGAGCAGCGTATTCGGGTTGCTCGCGATTTTAAATACTGCGCAAACTGCCTGGCCCGTACACATGATGACCCAAGATACTTCGGTTCACGAAACACGTGCAAGCATTGCAAAAAAATGCATCACACGTTTCTTCATCGCACCAAACCAGTCGAGAAGAGAGAAGCGCGGAAGCCGCGAACAAACGCACGTCAACGACAGGTGAAAACTCCGCAGAAGCCGCAACCAAACGCACGCCATCGACAGGTGAAAACTCCGCAGAAGAAGAACTCCGGCATTCGGAAGCCGCAACGAGCAGAAGCACGTACGCAGGTGGATGTGGCAATCCAGGCTATGGATCTACTTCGCGTGAGCCTTGCACTCGTGCAAAGGGGGCGCGATGTTTAAGCGACGTGTGCTTAAAAGTGCATCCCTGCGTTGCCATGCGTTTCACACGCACCCCTGCGTGAACACCACCAAAAAGCTCCCCTAGTTTTTCGAACTTCCAGGGTTCTCTTGCTTCGTATAAATGCGCTGAGCGCAGTAGAATTTTCCTTCTTATTATTATCAACATTCCACCTGAAGACACCGTGAGCTACAGTTNCTGCGTTGCCATGCGTTTCACACGCACCCCTGCGTGAACACCACCAAAAAGCTCCCCTAGTTTTTCGAACTTCCAGGGTTCTCTTGCTTCGTATAAATGCGCTGAGCGCAGTAGAATTTTCCTTCTTATTATTATCAACATTCCACCTGAAGACACCGTGAGCTACAGTTTTGAACTACATCGTGGGAATCATCAGGGTTTCGCTACTCATTTTAAGTATCGTTTGTATGGCCAAACACACGTAATTTTCATTGTAACTTCATTGGTTTAAAGAGTACTTAATTTTTGCATTGTATAAAATAATACCAATTTTCCTTTAAACGTTACCACAAATTTACATGATAGACAATCCTATCAAATGAACTTCAAAAATTTGCATTGTATAAAGCACATATCATTCATTCCATTTCTTCATTGTACCTTCTGATAATACAATTAATTTGTTAAAACAAACCACACCACTACATAGTGGTGTTAGGTTTAAGGCAACGTGTATTTCCATTAGTAGTTTGTAAATTAGCTATACTCATAAAATAAATCCAACATTGAATTTTTCTACATTGCAAACCAAATCGTCATCATTCCATCCATCAGCAGTGCTTATGCACGCAATTCAACATGGTCCTTGCGAACCGAATTTGACAGCGAAAGAACGCAGCTACTAATTAGCATACCCGTAGTTGGCAACGCGGACAGCGAAAGAGGAGATTCGAACAACGAAAAACTCCTACTGGCAAGGCTGTGGGCGACAGCCATCTTCGCATTTTTCGCATTTTTCGCTCACAACTTGAATGGCAGCAGCAGCAGCAACAGCGTAAAGTGTTCGTTCCGTGAAAATAAATTTAAAAATCGTGCCAAAGAGTTGACCGCGTTAAAATCGGTACAAAGCGCAAAATCGCAGTGTTTGTAATTTTAAATAATTGAAAGCGACCATCTATTGCTGCCTACCGTGGGATATTTATCATACACGCTGAATAAAGGGACGCTGAGGAGCCCCAATTTTTTTAAAAGCTACGTGGGACAGTGCTCACCAAAAGGACCCCCGGCTTCAACATCAAGGCGACCGGCCAGCGTGGGACATTCTACCCGGAAAAAAAATGTTTACTATGAGTACAGTCAAGGAGCGCATGTAAGTTTTTGACCATTTTTCCCGTTATTGCTAACGTAACGGTGCTTGCTTATGTACATATCTACCCAAGCCAGCGTATCCATACGTACATGCATTGGGAGATCGGTACTCGCTGCTTTCTTAATCGCTATGTATGTACTTAGATATGTACATGTGCATACGCACTTGCTAGTGGTTGATTTGCTGCCTGCGCCAGCGGTTTGAGACCACTTCTCCTACCAATGTACCTACTCACATACGTACGTATGTGAATATATATAAATACATATTCGTAGATATGTACAATCGCTCTGGCGGCGCTCTCTACGCTGACCATTTTTTAGCGAAACTTTTTAACATACATGTATGTTCTGCAGTTTGCAGAAATATTTGACCATACCACCGCCATATCGTATGATTTGCTGGTTGCGCGAGCGGTGTAATTTCGTTTATGCCTACGTACATGCATGCATGAATATTTTCAACCCTCCCCTTGTTTGGTTTGAAGTGTACCATTTGCCGTTTGCGCCGGCGATAGAATTTTTCCGGGTTTATTTACCTATTCACACTTCTTTGCTGCTTCGGTTTCTTGTTGGGTGCGCTGCCAGCGTCAGCACAGAAACTCAGCGAGTTGCGATAAATTCTGATAAGAATCGGAATACGACAAAAGGGATACACTCATAACCAATAAACAAAGAGGTGAATTAACGAGCACTTTAAAATCATTTGCAGAGATTTCTTCCTAAAATATATATACATACATGCGTACATATGTACGTATGTACAAAAACCGTACCCTAGCATCACATTAGTATTCCTCGTTTTTCTACCACTGCGCGTATTTTGCAACTTGCAGGTAGCGCCAGCGCTGTTATTTCGCTTAGGCATTCGCATGTATATTTCGCCGTTTGCGCCGGCGTTAGTACTTTGCCGTATACGTACATATTTACTGGTGTACACATATGTAGTTGGATTTCTATGCAAATTCGTTTGTTTTGATTGCTGCGCTGCCCGCGTTAGCACAGGAACTTCAGTGGGCTGCTGTTATCTAATAAGAATCATTAAGCACACCAGCAATACACTCGAAGAAAAACAAACCAAAACCCAAGCTGCATTTACGAAAATAATTGACATCCCTTGCAGGAATTTTTACGTATACGTTGGCGTATGTATATATACCCCGGTGTATATCTTTTATATATTATTTTAGCGGTTCATAACGTGCGCATTATTATACCTACAACCATATATGGTTTCATATGCAGGAACAAGCCCTATGTACATCTAAATTTTTATTTTTTTACTGTTTTTCACATAAATCGGTTTTAGTGAAGCGTATTAAGGATTCGATCGCGATAATTGAGAAGGAAGGTTACGCTGTTCCCGTCAGCGTCGAAATCGAACCGACTTACATTGATTTGTAATTTTTTCGTGAACTAAGCGCGAGCGTACATACGGTTATGCGGTGTTCCGTTGATTACTAGTACGTTACGTGCGTTAACGTAAACAATTTCGAATATATTGAACCTAATTTCAAGAATCATACGTTTGCGTTGCGATATCTGCATTTATGAGGAACGACATAAATCTTGAACGGTGAAAAGTTGAACCACTCAAGTAAGTGCGATATCGCATCGAATCCTCGCTTTTACGGTCCCTTATCGTTGTTAGCGTTGCACTGCTTGCGTCAACGGCTAACTGATCCTTTATCGAACTCTCAGGCAAAATAGTGCGTTATACCCGTATCGTAAATGCATAGCACTTGAAGTAATTTGCAGTTATATTAATTAAATATCCAAATGCTCACATATCGCTAGCTTAGAGTGAAATGTTGCTAAGTCCACTTTTTATGAACAATTAGTTTTTGGTGCAGGAAGCAAGGAAAATTGAAAATGCACCGTTTCTGAAAGGATCTAACTACATGTTTTATTTCTACCCGTTTTATTCCGTGATGTGCAAAATTGCTAAGTCCAAAGTAAGACACAGAAAATTTGATAAGTCCAAAAAAATATGAATATTTTTTTACGCTATCGAATTCGATTTGTATTGAGGGTTGTGCAACAACATTATTTTTGCATATTTATGTACATATGTATTCATGTATATTAGGCTGGGTCGATTTTGTATGGGGGAAAATAAAAGGCATTTGACCGTATTATAATAGTAATATTATGATGTTTTAGGTCTAAGCCAATTGTTATTGGCCAAGAAAGATTAATTTAAAACTTATCTTTAGCCCGGGCAATTGAATCAAAGTGTGCGAATTTTGAAAATGAGACTTTGGCTTGTAATATCTATGGAATGCGTTAATTGTTATAAACAGGACGATATATCAAATTAAGGGTTATTAAATTTAGTACCTCACGTTCATTTATCATTTTTAAATAAGTCTACAAATTTTTAAGATATTAAAATAAAAAATAAGAAAACTATAATTTTCCCTTATGAATTTTAAATTCTTCATTACTTCAGCAATCAAGTGAAAAATACAAAAAAGTGAGACGAGATTTATTTCAAACGTTTTAATGCTTTCGGATGTTTACATAATATTAAAAGGACCGTGGACTTGGTCACGCCTATTTGGTCAGTTTTCAAGATCATGGTGAATGAAGTCAAAGATGTATTGTCCAAGATTAGGAATCGTTTGATAAGTTAATAGTAGTTGCAAGCATAAATATAAGTATTTGCATACATTAACATAATATATTAGGACGTGAAACGCCCATTTTAAGTCCATTTTTCGTTGTTTCTAAATTTGCCGTTATATGAAAGTAGGGGACGTACAAAAAGTGTTTACATAAATACTTTAGTTAATTATATTATGTGAAAAAGTAACTGTAGGTAGGTAAATGTGATAGTCTTTAACATATCCTGGAAAATCCTTTTGAGGTCTCTCCAATTGGACGATATTGCTTTGCATTCAGCTTGAACGAAAAAAGTCACTCCCTGGCATACTTTTCTGTAATCCGGTTCTTTCATTTAAATGTTATTTATAAAATTGAAGACATTTTTTTTAGAAAAAAACTGGAGATCCACTTAAGTTTTTCGATATAACTTTGGTAAACGTTACTCTATCGGCACGTTATAATTACGAGACTTGCTATTACTGATTTATGATAATAATATGATGAAAATCATTCAGATTATTAACAAATAATTTTAAAATAAAAAAAAAATTTAACAAAATTTTTTGTCATTTTCCTGTATTTGCAATTTTTATATTGTATGCATAAACATAAGTAAACTAATTAGTGTTTCTAGAAGCTGTGCCTGTTCAGTGCATCCATACTCATTTGCATAAACAACATTTTCCCCCGATGAGTTAAAATAATGGCTTTTCTATTAGAGCTACCGCAATTGTTCCTAAATTTGCGAAAATTCGCAAACTATAGCTAATATTAAGAAAAGATTAGAATATTTGGAACCAGCGACCAAAATGCACGCCAGCAATATTAATGCTGTTCTTTACATTTTTTGACTATAGGCGAGTGCAATAATCAAGAGAACAATTAAAATTTTATTGAAAAGAGGTAACTTTGAGATTAACGATAAGCTAAAGGGCTGCGAGAAATGATATTTGACTTTATCTTTTGCGTTAACGGATTCATTATCTAATAATATGCCCCAAACCTTTTTGCTGAACCCAGAATTTTTAACAAGAATTGGTCTTATTCGAAAACAGCTTTAACATTTGATGCAACAAAATCACTGTTCCCTTGTGTTATTATTATTATTAAAAGAACCTAAACAGCTTGTTCTAACAAATTGTTTCTTAAAATGTTCCTACGAGATGGATTTTTCGTATTGTACATATTGGAAAAATTCATGGAAAACAAAAAAACAACAAAAAAATTTTAGGAAAAAAGTAGAAAATTTGCTGTCACAAAATTATTTACAAAATTTTTAAAAAAGCAGATTTTTTTATTATTTTTTTTTTTATAAAGGGTAAATGAAAAATGCGAAACATTGCATTCAAAGTATTGAAAAATACTTGAAGAAAATTACTTAGGAACGTTTTTTTTGTCTCCTGTACAATTGAAAAAAAATGGACTTAGCAACTTTGCACTCTAAGCTAGCGATATTATATATATTATAATTCATTTCATACGTACATATGCATTGGTGCTTGCCAAAATAAATCCATAAATAAAGGTCGACTTTTTACGATTTTACGGTACGGCTAGCTGCTTGCGTTAGCGTATGTTATCCTAACATACAAGTTCTTTAAAAGATAAAGCAAGATTCACTTTCATAGCCTGTATTCAAACATAAGTCGACATTTATTTTAAATAAAATCAACTGATTGCCTGGATGACTTACGAACGTTAAGCCAAACAGGCATCAATTCTATTCCGTGTTAGCGGTTTATATATAATCTATTCGCAGCACTGCACGCGTTAAATAAATTTGTGAAATTCTCATTTTTTGTTATCAAAACCATCGCGAAGTTTCGATCATTGTTTCATGTTTTCCGTCGCCTTTACATAGGAAATCGACTTATCATTTATAAATAAAGCATCACAATTCCTTGTCTTCTCGTCCACCAATTTCCAAAGAAATTTCAAAACTCGGTCGAACTTAATTCCTTAACTTTGTTCAACCACATACACGTTCTTCATCTCCATCATGGCGACCGATTCCGCAGTTATGTCAGAGTTTATTTTCGATTCCAATAGAATCGTAGACTTTTGCACCCATTTCCAGCAGCAAGATCCTTACGATCATACGGATACGTTACTGGAAATTAAACTCCAAGATCTTAATACTAGATGGGAAAAAGTAGAAAGTTCCTATAAAAGGGTCTGTCTTACGGNCTGGAAATTAGACTCCAAGATCTTAATACTAGATGGGAAAAAGTTGAAAGTTCCTATAAAAGGGTCTGTCTTGCGGACGATAACGTAGTTTCCACTCATTTTAAAGAAGAAGCAACCACGAAACTTCAGTTGTGTACCGATAGCTTCTACATCTGTAAATCCCAAATTCTGGATCAGCTCAAACTTTTTGAAGGGCGTTCAGCTAAGAATGGAACTAGTTCTCGAAATTCCTCATCTTTTGTTGATAATTCCACCCCCTCTATCAAGGTTCCTCCATACGACACACAGGTTTTCTACGGTAGCTATGAGGATTGGCCATCGTTTCGCGATATGTTTACGGCCGTATACCTCAACCATCCCAAGCTAACACCGGCACAAAAACTCTTCCATTTACGGAATAAAACTAGAGGAAAAGCGGGTGCCATAGTCAAACATTATCGGTTATGTGATGAAAACTTTTCACTAGCGTGGGAAGCACTAAGAGCACGCTTTGAAAATAAGCGAATTTTAATAGACAAACAACTGAAATTGCTTCTCGATCTACCTACCGCTAAGTCCGAAAATAGCGAGGCAATACAGAAAATTCAGAATACTATTAATAATTGCATTTCAAGCCTTACATCCCCAGGGGTTTCGGTAACGGATTGGGACCCAGTGTTAATTTATTTATGCTCTTCAAGCTTACCTGAGGAAACTCTCTCCTTATGGGAGCAGTCCCTAAAATCAAGAAAGGAACAGCCCAATTGGACGCAGATGGACGAATTTCTAATGAATCGGTACGAGGTAGTCCAGCGTTTGCAAACCTATAAAACCTCTAAGGTTAGACATTATTTCCCTGAAAAAACCATGGGCCAGTGGCATTATTCCCAAGGGGCACCTGCGCTTCAATGCAAAATGTGCAAAAAGAATCATTCCCTGAAATTTTGTCCTGAATTCAAAAAAATCTCCGTACGTGACAGGAGCAAATTCGTGGAACAAAATGCCTACTGCTCGAACTGTCTAGCCTACAACCATATAGTCGCAAAGTTCCAAAGTGCATTCCGATGTCTCCACTGTAAATGGTCACATCACACGATGTTGCATCCCAATAAAGTTCACAAGTCGGCACCTATGGCAACCGCGAGCAAAACAAACCATAAACCATCTCATACTGCAACCTCCGTGTTGCACACCCAATCTGTCGAATCTTCCCCACTTCAATCCAGGCATCCGATTTTTGATTTAACCGAAGGCAATTGCGAAGAATCACCTTGTTCCTCGGCTGGAGGTTCGTCATACATCCAAGCAAATTTCTCAACAAACAATGAGAAGACCCTGCTTCCCACGGCTCAAGTAAATATCGAGCATAGGGGTTCCCTCTTTACTTTAAGAGCCTTGATCGACCAAGGCTCTCAAAAAGCCTTCATATCTAAAAAGGTTCTTAAGCGTTTGCAACTCCCCACTTTTAGACAAAACTTTTCTGTTACCGGGATGGGCGGCAAGATCGTCGAAAATGCGACCCGAGTTTGTCAACTTACCCTCTATTCCAGGCGACACAACATTCGCATCGACACAAAAGTGATTGTTTTCCATAAGCTTACCAGTTTTCTACCATCATTCAAAATCCAAACATACAATTTCTCCGAAATTAAGGATCTTGACCTCGCAGACCCAAACTTTCATAGCCCCGGTCAAATCGACCTAGTAATCGGTAGTGACCTAATACCGAGAATCCTTCTCGAAGGGATCCGACACCAAGTCCTTGGGAGCCTGCTGGCACAAAATACCATATTCGGCTGGTATTTAAGTGGCCCTCTAAAATCCGCCGAATGTTCAACCTTCGTTGCTGAAGATTTCAATGAGGACCTCAATTCGCAGCTTAAACGCTTCTGGTAATTAGAAGAGGTTACCATACCACCTCCCCCCTCTGACGCAGATGCATTTTGCGAAAAATTCTTTAAAGAAACCACCATTCGGCAACACGATGGGAGATACGTAGTGCGGCTGCCTTTCAAAGGTAGTTTTCCTTCGGACATGACTCTTGGTCAATCGCGGTCGCAAGCGATGAAACAGGCCGTCCGAATGGAGCATTTACTCAATAAAGATCAAAGCCTCAAAGAAGAGTTACTTGGTCATATGCAACCAACTTCTTCTGAGGAAATCCATACAGATGGAAAGTATTTCTCATACTACCTACCTCATCATTCTGTTGTTAAGCCAACTAAAGTTCGTGTGGTGTTTGACGCCTCAAAACCAACTTCCTCTGGAAAGTCTCTTTATGATATATTGCATATCGGTCCATCCTTACAAACAGATCTTATGTTTGTTATTTTAAATTGGCGTTTATATAAGTATGTCTTCAACGGTGACATACAAAAAATGTACCGTCAGATCCTTCTACTTTACATCCGATCCTCATACCTACCACATATGCACACAAAATTTCATAAAGATCGGTCAAGCCGTTTAGGAGGAGTTCGACCACTAACACGGTGACACGAGATTTTTATATAATAAATTTATTCAAGATTTCAAACACAAATACCTTAATTTTATTTACAGTGTTTGAAAATAAGAAATATTAGCATAGTAAATATAAATACAAATTTGTTTTTTGTTATTTTATGGCCTTATAACAATTATATTCAACAATTTTATTGAGCTTGAGGCCGTTTTAATGAAAAACTTAATGTAGAAAAGCAACAACAATTTGAAAAAATGGTAGAAGTGATAGCTATTTCGGAAATCACCACATTTTCTCATCAGAATTCTTTCAGTAGGATTCGAACCGACGATCCCACTGACTCAGCCAGTTGTCAACGCACTATGCTAAGTCCGCCTTGTTAATTCTTGTTGCTTATTTCCACTATTTCACTTGTTAAGCCAACTAACTTTTTTTATGAAAATAGTGGAAAGTAAGCAAGAAGAATTTACAAGACGAACGTAGCACAGTGAGTAGGTAACTGGCTGAGTCAGTGGGATCGTCGGTGATGTGGAAATGTGGTGATTTCCGAAATAGCTATCACTTCTACCATTTTATTATTATTATTATTACAACGCTTTTATCAACGTGCAATGTTGTTTGTCCAGACCGCTTTGAATGTTGTATGTCCAGACCACCATTTATACTAGCTGCATTTTTTTGTAAGCGAGCGACAAAAGAACACTCAACTCGGGTAAAATTTCCTTTTAGCTACTTAAGCAGCCCTGTTGGTGGCTGGCAAGACAATGTGATTAGTTTAACGGGATTTAGATACAAAAACCAATTTAAATGAGTAATTATGCGAGGTATTTGCGTAATATATATACTCTTTTAAAATATAAGTCACGTATAAAAGGAAGCAAAAATTTCCCTCTCCACTCTCCCATTAACAATTCACAATAGAGCAGTTTTTTCACTTACCAACACTAGCCTTCAGGTCGCGTATTTTTTAATCGACCTGGCTGAGCTCGGATAAATAGCCGAGTTTGTGTTGTTGCTTTTCGTGTATTTCGTCATTTAAGCGAGTGTTCTTTTGTAGCTCGGTTGCAAAAGAATGCACCTACTATAAATGTAGCAAAGCTATTTATGGAAAATGGTAGATATCAACCTAGTCTAGATATCAACCTCGTTGTAGGCATCATATCAAGGAGATACAATTAGAAGACTCTAGATGTCGCCCCGCCAGAAGAAGTTAAATATTACGCCTAAATATATGCACTATTTATATACGTCACAGCGGAAAAGGACGACACGCCATTTCTTTAAATGAAATGTAAGCGTCATACGTACATATGTGCGTAACATACGACAATCTTTTACCCAGGCGACGATATGTATGTATGTACATTAGACTGCATCACTCCCCATACAAAAAAAATCGGTACTATTTTTCCACTGGAATTATAAAATCTATTATATTTTAACACGTCCACCAAAATATTTCGGAAAAATATTAAGATCTAAATGAGCTGGACCGATTTGAAAATACCTCCAAAAATGGAGTTTTTTATGAATAAAAATAGTTTCTTAAAGATTTTTTTTGAAAAAATCCCCTCAAATGACAAAACGGTTAAAGCTGAAAATATTTACATAAAAATATTAAAAAAAAAATTTAAAAAAAATTTTAACGGAATCGTAATGATGGGATTTTTGATTTTCTCACCCTTTTTATTGCTTTGCTAATAAACTCATTCAAAGGATGGAAGAGAAAGATAGGATGAACGAACGTCATTCAAAGTTGAATTAAGATGTGTTGGTACTCGAAGAAGAAATATGGGACACGAATGACGTTTTTTGGCCAGAAATAAATACAGCGTGAAAATACCTTTCTACTGAGATCCCATAAGTTAAAATCAGAACATTTTTGGCCCAGTTAATCAAGTTTTTCGTAAACCAATGTTTGAAAAAGTAAAAAAAACAGCATCAAAAATCTCATTCTTACGATTCCGTTGAAAAGATTTTTAAATATTTTTATGCAGATTTTTTAAGCTTAATCTAATTTGTCATCTGAGGGGACTTTTTTCAAAAAGTCCTTTAAGAAACTATTTTTATTCATAAAAAACTTAATTTTTGGGAGATTTTCAAATCGGTCCAGCTCACTTAAATCTTAATATTTTTCCGAAATATTTTGGTGGACGTCTTAAAATATAATAAATTTTGTAATCCCGGCGGAAAAACCGCAACTTTTTTTGGTGATGCAGTCTAATGTACATATATATGTACGTTTATACTACAACATTGTGCTTGCATAGTCTTCTGTTCTCTTTCACTGCAAGTTGAATTATTTTAATATCTATAGCAAAATTTTGTACAGACAAGACTAAAAAATTGAAAATAAATAAAATAAAAAAAACTTTTTAATATACAACGCTTTTATAAATGGACTAAAAGGTAGAAAATAATATTTCTCAGTCCTAGAGAATTTGTTTTGATAACTTTTGATTTTGAAATTTTAGTAAAAGTCATTATAAACAATTAATGACATTGAAAATGAAAAGCCTGCATGTAATACACTTGAATTGATGTGAAAAGTGACATATGTATGTGTGAGGGCATATGAATAACGACCGCTTAAAATCGATCTCAAATTTGTACTTTCACTGTAGAATGTTATGTAGTTTGACTATTGTTAATGAAATCGAATGCTTTGTACTGCATGCGCTCCACGCTTTTCTTTTTCAATGTCATTAATTGTTTATAATGACTTTTGCTAAAATTTCAGAATCAAAAGTTATCAAAACAAATTCTGTGGGACTGAGAAATATTATTTTCGACTTTTTAGTCCATTTATAAAAGCGTTGTATATTTAAAAGTTGTTTTGTTTTATTTATTTTCAAATTGTTGTTGCTTTTCCACAATAAGTTTTTCATTAAAACGGCCCCAAGCTCAATAAAATTGTTGAATATAATTGTTATAAGGCCATAAAATAACAAAAAACCAATAACTTAAGAATGAGCACACCTAAAAAAAAGTTAAACATTCTAATATTAACAATAACCAATAACCACATGATCATTTGTGAATAGCAGCGGAATAGCTGCGCTTGATTGTACTTGGCTTAACAAATGAAAATAGTGGGAAGTAAGCAACAAGAATTTACAAGACGAACTTAGCACAGTGCGTAGGCAACTGGCTGAGTCAGTGGGACCGTCGGTTCGAATCCTACTGAAAGAAGTCTGATGCGGAAATGTGATTTCCGAAATAGCTATCACTTCTACCATTTTTTCAAATTGTTGCTTTTCCACAATAAGTTTTTCATTAAAACGGCCTCAAGCTCAATAAAATTGTTGAATATAAATACAAATAATATTATGAAGTTAGTTAGGAAGGGATGATGACATTGCGAGGGCGATAACTATATGAAATAAAATATCGAAGTACTAGCAGACCCGACGAACTTCGTTCCGCCCAAAATTAGATTATTAATTTAAACATTTTGGTCCAATATTTTCTCCAACAATACGCATTTACGATTTTTACTGGCACATTCATCGGCTTTGGTGGTCGTTTGCCGCCTTAAATAACCGAAGAAAGTGTTATATCTATGAGAAGTTCCCTGGTGGCAACAATAATCCGGATCTATAGTGAATGTGCCCTAGGAACTTTATCTTATAGTTGATGGCAATTTCAAAATGGATGCGTATCCTTGAAAAATGATTTTTTCTGTCAGGTTCTATATTAAAGTCAATTAAAAAAATAAATTTTCATTAAATTGCTTTCATGAAACTGGCGTTTAAGGTATTTCGACAGGTGGTGATTTGGGATTTACCACTGCACAACTCAACCCTGGTGTCTCCGAATGAAGCTTTAATGCATTATAATATTGGCAAGTCACATCCATTGGGCCAATTGTAACACACGAGAGTTCGAAATACTCAATGGTGCAACAGGTCAATTTAGTTTGACGTTCATGGCACCTTTTCTCACTTATCGATTTTTAGTAATAACTCGACCTCAGCATTTAGGATTTCACTCACAAACATACCTACAGAAGAACTATATACACATTCAAAAATAAGTAAAAGTCAGTAATGAAAAATTCGGTTTTATGGGAGGTTTCACGCCTCTTTTATGTATCGAGATTTTTGTTAGCCGATAACCATCCTTTGAACGTCCGCAGCAGATGTCCGAAATTAAAAAAAAATCGGTTCAGCCGTTCTCGAGCTTTGCGATATACATAGATGGATAAGAGTTGCTGCTTTTAATATTGCGTTCACTTACGTACAAAAAAACATAGTAGCAGGGATTTTATGCGTAATTATATACATACATATGTATGTACATAAATATGCATATACCCTGCAAACCATTTTTTCAGAGTATTGTGAATCGTAAAGAAATTTTAACGAATTCGGAAAGATCCCATCCGATTTTTTTCCGAATTTTCTAAAATGAAATAAATTACGCACACTTCCATTCTTTTACGAAATTTCGGAAGAAAATCGGTGAAGAAATGAAAATAATGCTGCTATGTGAAGAATTTCTTGCAGACTTTTTTCAGAATTTTCTTTATTTTTCGTACAGAAATTTCTTTACGAGTTCGTGTCAACCACTTCATATAATTTTCTTTGAAGATTCGGAAAAAAATCGTTACAGAAATCAGATACTCCTAAAGATTTCGTTAAGATTCCGGGAACTTTGGTTTGCAGGGTACAAATGTAAGTGCTAACAGAAATGTTAGTTGCTCCTTGTAGCAACATAATGGTGCATTTACATGGTATGAATCTGTTCATAAGCCGTATGCATTTTCCTATAAAAGAAGCACCAACTCTATAAAGAAATGAATGAAAGCGATATATATTTAACATTTTTGACTTATATACTTGGCAAGCATGATTCAATAATAAAAGGTTTGCTCAAAAAGCAGTATTCTCGCTCCCTCTTGACAAAATCGGCTCCCTTAGCAAGGCACTATATGTGGGTTCGTGTGTGTGTGCAAAGCTTTTGTAAGGGAGCCCGAGTGTCAAAACTCTGATGTCAATAATGAGCAAGCCTTTAATTATTGAATCATGCTTAGCAAGTATTTTTTTTGTAAACAACAAACAAAAAAATTTCATTTAGTGCTAACTTCGAAACTAGAAGCTTATTTTATTTTTAATGTGCTTTAAAAAGGACCTACTGCCAATAAAGCCTTGCGGTTTGCTATTTTTTCAAATGTGTAATGCTTCCATTCAAACATCTTTGTGGATAAACAGTTTTTTGTTCAGAAATTGCTTGTTTACGTTTTTTTCTGTCATATTAAAAACGTTTGGCATAAGTTGAAATCATAGGGATGCCGTTTTCTTTCGTTTCTCAATGGATTTTATACTTGAAAAAGCACAAAAATATATATGCAATACTTTTACATACCGTCATTTAAAGTACAAAACCGCGCATCAACAAAATGCAAAACCTTGTATGTGAGGTTGCCTAAATTTTATAGGAGAGTAAAATTTGTCATAATTCAAAATGGTTCCCTCTTTTAAATTTAATTATCTCTTCTTATGTCTAAGTATCGAAATTTTAGTCTAAGTATCGAAATTTTAGTATAAATGATTAAGGGCTTGATGATAGGAGCTTCCGGTGAGCAAATATCTTTTTTTGGCACAAATGTCAGTTACGAGGTTTTACAGAACCACGATACGCGATTTTTACTTTAAACGACGATATACAGATTGGCGCTTACACAATATGTTAGTGTTTGGCCTAGCTTCTCCTCCCATATGGGGCGTGCGCCTTGATTTTGTCACACAAAGGGGAAGGGCAGTTTTACGCCGACTCCGAACGGCAATTGTATTTTTATGAGAAGCTGTTTTCATGACAGAATACACTCGGAGGTTTACTATTACCAATAGAGGAGCGACAGCGAACATAATAATAATAATAATAGATTGGCGCTTACACATATGTTAGTGTTTGGCCGAGCTTCTCCTCCGACTTGTGGCGTGCGCCTTGATGTTGTCACACAAAGCGGACAGCGAACAGCGGAGTGTATATATCGTTGGCTGAGTGGAAGATCGACCTATCTCGGCAGCCAGTTCGAAAACGCCCTATCTCATAAAACTTTTCAAAAACGCCATACTTCAGAATTTTATTGAAAAACACTCTATCTCCATATATGTAATACTTCTATTTTGATAGTAAGCTAACATCTCAATGTGTGAGCATTCCGAAATCAAAGCGAGACAGTCTAGTACTGTTTTTGTCAATGTATTGTGTACTTGAGTGCCGGTTTTATAAATGTGTCGTGTACATGTTTATTTATAAACGTATGTGTTCCTTTTCTTTCGTACGTGTTTATTGATATATCTGTCCTTTAGTGTTTTCGGACGGTACAAGCTCTTACTGCCAATATAGGAGTATTACATATGTATATGCCTATCTCAAACTAAAATACATTGAAAATAAGCTGAGATAGGGCGTTTTTGAATCGGCAGCTAAGATAGGGTGTTTTCAATCAAATTCTAAAGTAGGGCATTCTTGAAAAGTTTTCTGAGATAGGGCGTTGTTGAAAATTTTTCTGAGATAGGGCGTTTTCGAACTGGCTGCTGAGATAGGTCGATCTTCCACTCAGCCATCGATATGTAATATAAAAAATAATGAGAGGTACTAAAGGAAAATGTGCCCAAAATTCAGGAGCAAATGAAAAAATGCTCATTGAAAATAACTCACATGTATAAATTAAATAATATAACTTAAGCGGTTACAGCGCTAAACAAAAGGAAGAGTTAGAAAAAATAGCAATGCGGTTTGAAGGAAACATAAGACCGTAAAATGTTTGTTTGTTTCGTTAATTCTCCCAACCTTTTAAGATATGACACTCCATTCTTTGCATTAGTTTGCAAATATACACTTATTGTTCTACAATGGCAAACATTTTCGTGGGATGTTTTTTCTTTAATT
>NW_016162621.1:28848-38995 GCF_001687245.7 Rhagoletis zephyria
TCTGGTTTTCGATAGAGATGGTGATTTTTCACGATTGCCGAAAATACCGAAAAAATTAACTGAACTTGAAAAGAAATTTTCTTAAATCAGTTTGCAGCTCTCAAGAAAAAAAATGCTCGTATATTTATTCCCTCATGAAAATTTACAGCAAAAGCAAAGCGCTTTTTCAAGCAACAGAAATTATAATAAATATTTCTTATAATTTCCTTGAGAGCTGGATTCTTAGCTTTAATATACAGATTGTATTTGAGGTTGTCAGCTTTAGGGGGGGGGGGGTTTGAACCTCAAAACCCACCCCTTGTGTGCGCTAATGTACATAACCCTTGCTTTGCGCTGTATTCCGAACGAATTAACAGTAGAGGGCGCTATCAACTGTGATTTGCAGGTGTGTAGCACTGTTATGTGGGCATGTATGTATATATGTTAGATTCTATAGCATTTTTAAAGTCCTGCAGTTTCATTTTTAAGAAGTATTTAAGCTGTTTTTTTTTTACCTAACACAATGATAAGCTCATTCAGAACCTATAACCAAAATTGCAAAGAAATCGGTAGAGCCGATCTCGAGCTTTGCGAACAGAAAAATGGCTTTCAAAATATGTATTAGTATAGATGACAGTTTTTGAAATTTATTAAGCAAAATAACGCAACGGTTCTCTTTTGAAATGCAATATGCCCTTGATACTTCTGATCTCCATAGGTAAGATGTTCCAAAGACGGACTGTGGAAATAAAAAATTAACGCTCAGATATTCGTGAGCTGAATTTCATGTGCAGTATTTGTGTGGAGTGCACTGATTGTGGAAGTTTTAATCGTTCATTGAGATTTATGGGTTCCTTATTTACAAAAATTCTATGTAGGAGTGTTAAGCACCTAAACTTTAACAAGTCATCTAATGAAATAGTACATACCTTCAAAGCATATTCGGAAATGTGTTCGTTACGGTTGATGTCGTAAATATAACGTGCAATGTTATTGTACACAACATTAAATTTTTTTTTACAAACACTATCACAATTTGCGTAAAGTTGGCAACCGTAGAGCAACGTTGGAATCAAATAAGACTTTGCTAATAACAATCTTATTTTAACAAATGTGAAGTGTTGAGTTCTCCATACTCTTAACATTCCATATACTTTGCCTATTGTTGTAAATCAGGGGCGAACGCAGGTAGGGGTTTTGGGGGTTCAAACCCTTCCCGAAATGCCTGCGGAAAATTTTAAGAAATTTCTCTCTTGTATTAAGTTAATTACGTATACAAAAGCAATACTGTTTTTATTTCCGTAAAAGTTTGTACGAATTTTCAACTATTCGCAAAACTCTGCAAATAAAGAACAAACCGAGGTGAATGAGCACAAGCTTGGAAGCATAACCGGACTAAATATTGATGTTGATAGATAACTCATACGCCATGTCATTTTAACGATATACGTTTTCTGCCCCGCGCCCGCACTCACGGACACCATGTCCGAAGTATGTTGACTTATACTTGCAACAATGCACTTTCAACATAGGCTGAAATTACTTTAAGACCATAAGAATTGGCAGGGAAACTTGAATTCACCTATATATATAAATGTGAATGTCTGTTTGCTTATTACCTTATAACTTCTGAACCGCGGCACGGAATCGCACGAAACTTTGCACACTTATTTGCTTTTACTCCGGGAAAGTTATAGGCATAGAGAAAAATGTGCAGTGCTGGAAAAGAGGGCGTGGCACCTCCTATACTTACTAAAATTTTCATATTGTATATCTCTTGAAATATTTGTGGTAGGGCATTGGAACTTGCTGTCGAGATAAATAAAATTAATTCCATACTCATGGGAAAAAATTGGCGGTATTGGAAAAGGAGGCGTGGCACATCCCATGGGCGTGAATTATTTAATCAGCTCTAACTTCGGAACCGTAAGTCACATGAACTTGAAATTTGGTATACAAACATACATATCTATAGTAGATGCTTATCTTAAGGTATATGTAAATGAGTTTGTAAAAGGAGGCGTGGCAGATAACATGCGTGGAATTTTTAGTCAGTCATAACTTCGGGACATAAGTCACATGAACTTGAAATGTGGTATGCAGGTATCTATGGTAGGTGCTTATAGTAAGGTATATATATAAATAAGACTGTGGAAGGGGTCGGCAAATCCCAAAGGTGTGGAATATTTTACCAGTTATAACTTCGGAACCATTCCATTCCAGAGTAAGAGTTCATTTCCACCACGCCTTAACTGCAGTTAATGCCTATGGGAAAAGGAAATTAAAACAGCTCTTGGTGAAAGTGGGCTATAAGTTACCCGAGTCCCACAGTTCTCAGGACGTAATGATGAGATAGAGAAAATATTATTGGAATTTTACTAGCATGTATGAATATTAACGTTTAGGCGTAGTTTGATTAAGGCCCAAAAATGGTCGCTTCCCTAAGTTTAAAAAATCAACACCCTCATTGTTTTCAATATGCCGGTAATTTCACAACCCTCTGCGTCACGAAAATCAAGTTTTAAGTTCTCTGCGACCGAATTTATATATCCACGTCCTTGCAGGTTCCGCTTAATGATGCGTCAAATTTTGGTCACCGTAAACTAAGCGATAACGAGAATTATGAGCTCCTTGAATGTCCGTGGGCACCGGGTGCTGCTTTTACATTTCCGCCTTCGACTAAACGTAATTTGACATTTCAATTATCATGTGTTAAAATGTGTCAAAGGTAATATTCTACATTTAAATTCAAATGCCATGCTAATATTTAAATTAATATTAGCGGTATTCATCTAATCCGATAGCTTTATCAAGCAGATATTCTTATAAATTTAAGAGCTCTGTTACATGAACGCCCCATACTCTCTTTTTATATACACTTGCGACAGAGTTACATTGTCTTCAGGTTATCAAGATTATTCAGTGATATCGTTGTAGAAATTTATTTGAAATGTGTAAACGAGTTTCCATACAAATTTTGACAGTTGATTTCCAAAGTTTACACAATTATAATTTTATACGGTTTATAAGGTTTGATGTATACCCTTATTATGTTTCTTTACAGGCATTTTTTCAATGTACCTACGGAGCATAGTCCAACACCATTCCTAGACGCTCCTGATGTTTGCAATCAATCACTGTACCTAAAGGTATACCGATTCTTGCAGATAGGGCCAACACTTCCGGTTACACTTATTTCCAGTGAACGCTCCTTCTTAAGCTTGAATCATATTTACGAAGTAAAACTGGGGAACAAAGATTAGATGGTTAAGCTTTACGTAGCATCCACAGAAATATAGAAGTTGCGAATAAAGAATTACTGATTACAATATTTTCTTTTAAGTCGAAGCAGTAGAGAAATGATATTTCACATTTTTCATGCATACATGTGTAATAATTTAGTGAAAAAAATATAGACATTTTGTACTACCGAAACGCATATTTGGTGCAACTGATTAAATGAAAAAAAAATCATAATNTAAATAATAATTTTAAAACCCCTCCCGAAAAAAACTTCTGCGTTCGCCCCTGTTGTAAATATATGATTGTTCCACGCAGTGTTCTATTGAATATAACCCCAAGGTTTTTGACGGTAGAGTTGTTTAGAGTTACTTTAGGGTAGTGGTCAAGGCCAAATGTTTTGTGTGTTGGTGTTGGTTGATTTTTCCGACAGGGTGGTAAGATGATTTATTTTGGAACGAATTTCCGTCATCCCTTGTCAAGTTTGGTTTGCAGACAAACCGGTTTCGGGGTTGTGCCATCTTCAGTGTCATTTTTCGTTCCAAAATAAATCGTCAAAGGTTTTCTTCTATATAGCAATGCACTGCGCTTTGCTGGGGTTCAAGACTAAACCATTATCATCAGCCCATTCATTTACGAGACACAAATCAGCGTTCAGATTACATATGCAGTTTTCGATGGAGGCGAATGGGCTACTCAGATAGATCTGAACGTCATCTGCATACATATGCACGTTGCTGTGTTTAAGAACAACACGAACAATAAAAGGCCAAGTATAGATCCTTGCGGAACACCTTTAGTTACAGGTAGTAGGTTAGACATGGAACTATCCACACTTACCGCCTAGGATCTCTCAAGGAGATATGATTTAATTAGATCGACAGCTGAGGTAGAACAGTTAAACAGGTTCTCAAGTTTCAAACAAAGTAATGTATGGTCGACAGAATCAAATGCCTTTGAGTGGTCTAAAAGAGTAAGAAAGGTAATATGATCATTATCTGTGTTCTGTTTTATATCGTCCGAGACGTTTAATAGTGTAGTGATACAGCTTCTGTTGGTTCTGAACCCAGACTGGTACGGACTAATCAAGCAGTTGCTATTTACGAACGAGTTTACCTGCCGATGCATTATACGTTCAAGAACCTTAGAAAGAAAAGGCAAAATAGCAATGGGTCTAAAATCACCATTTGGTTTTTGAGTAGGAACAATTTTAGCCTCTTTCCAACATTTCGGAAAGACCGCCATGGTTAAAATTGTGTTAAAAGCGTAAGTGAGGTATGGTAGAATTTTTGGCAGCAGGCACTTAACCAACTTCGGATGAACGCCATCAAGGCCAACGGCGTTATATTTTATGGAGAGTATAGTTTGGACAACGTCAAAATCATCAGCACACTGAAAACCAAACCCAGAAAAGGAAAATGTAGAACTCGTAATATAGCGAGAAAAACTTACATTATTCTGAGTAGAGGACAAATTAACAAACTGTCGGTTTAACTATCTGCGTTTATATATTCAGCTGTGATAGTACTCTTCTTACTAGCTCCTATATTAGGCATCTGCTTCCAAGTCTGCTCTGAGCTAATAGCTGCACTGAATAGGCATGATTCAATAATAAAAGGTTTGCTCAAAAAACTGTTTTCTCGCTCCCTGGTGACAAAATCAGCTCCCTTAGCAAGGCACTGTGTGTGGGTTCGTGTGTGAGTGCAAAGCTTTTGTAAGGGAGCTAAGGGAGTGTCAAAACTCGAATGTCACTAATGAGCAAACCTTTAATTATTGAATCGTGCTGAATAGGTGCTCATAATATTTCCGTTTTTAACATTTAATAGCTTTTGTAACGTCCCTTCTAAAAGTTTTTTATTTTTAATTATTGAATCGTGCTGAATAGGTGCTCATAATATTTCCGTTTTTAACATTTAATAGCTTTTGTAACGTCCCTTCTAAAAGTTTTATAGTCAGTGAAAGCACTTTCTGACTTTGCCTTCTTCCAAACCAAGTACGCTCTATTGCGTTTTTCTATTAATTTCTGTATATAGTTGTTAAACCATGGACGTCTTTTAATTCAAGTAGTCTTCGTTACAAGCGGAAAAAATTGGTCAAAGAGGGTACAAATATTATTCTGGATAAAATTGATCTGATCATCAGCAGAAGTCAGACAATAAATAAACCTCCAGTTAATAGCATTAACGGCTGCATCAATGGTCATAGTGAATATGGTTGAAATCATGATACGAATAAGCCGTGATGTTGCTGACAAAATGAAAGTCGTATGTTATAAATATCAAGTCATGTTTGGAGAAGTTAGGAACTGAAAGCTGCTCATATAAAACCACGTATCGTTTACCAGGAAAATATCCAAAAGAGTACTAGAAGTACACGTCAATTTAGTTGGATCGGCGTTGTTTACAAAGGCCCAAATTTTGTATAATTTTGTATTTTCTAGGAAATCTACAAATTGCATGTAATCAATTTGTTTGCTGGGTCTGTATACACAGCCAACGAGCAGTTTGTCTAATTTTGTAAATATTTCCACAAAAATATACTCAATCAAGCTTAGAGACACACAACAAGTCACACTAACAAGTCTGCATGAAATACCGCTCTTGACAAAAATAGCTACTCCACCACCATGCCCGATTCTGTCTACCCGATATAACTTATACCCTTTTACAAAAAATAATTGATCACTGCACCCAGCAGATAACCAGGTCTCCGACACACATAGTACATCTACATCAGAATCCTCAAAAAGGAATCTAACTCGTAATTTTTTTTTGATAAACTTTGCGCATTAATGTGGCAGATTTTAAGACCTTACTTTTGCTTGGTCAAGACACGAATCATGTGGTGTGAGTTGCCCCTGGAACATACGTAGCTATTAGGATTCAGAGACATCAAAACAAATAAGCCGACATTGCACTTCAAAGAAATCCATGTGAATAACTCAGTGAGAGGGGAGACCAGTATGTTTGCATGTTTGCATGTATGTAGTATTTATATACAAAAAATATTTATTGGTTCAAAAATGGTGGGTAGGCACTGTGGCCAATGGCAAAGCTCGTTTGCCACCTCTGCATGGTGGTAAGTCATACAGAGTCCGCAAAATGCTCCGGAAGCAGTGTCCGAAGGATGCATCCGACTAGACAGAGCATACTTTGAAGTGCCATCTAATCAAAACTTAAGAAAGTTCAATTACATGGCAGTTGAAAAGTGCATGTGCAAAAATTTCATAAATTGCATAAAGGAAATTTGTTGCTCTCAGTTTTTAAACAACCAAAATTATAAATTTGTACGATATGTTCATGTGAATCAAGCTGCGTTTCACGAGTGGAGGAGTCCAAGCATAAGCATCCATTCGTAGGACATGGCTTAGCTCACGCGGCCGCTGTGCATTGATACGCGACACTAAGCCAATATCGTTTTAAAGTTCATACACCTCATTCCATCATCTAAACTTACATATTTTTCTTAGTGTATAAAATTTGATTGGCACTGAATTAGGGAATGCACATATAGCAACGTGTTCATTCATCTGGAAGCTAATTCAGTATTGAATTCTGTTTACTCGAGCATTCTCAGTTTTTCATTTACCACCTTGCTGAGTGAAATGAACTTTTTTTTTAATGATTGTAGATTGAAAATAATATAAGCCACACTAACAGACAAAAGGAAAAAGAATGAAATTCTACTTGTAAATATTTCACGATTAAAATTTTAAATAATTTCACAGTTTCACAGCTCTGTAAAGCAGCAATTTGAACACGTCTACTCTTAATGCATACTTTGTGTGGATTATCAAATCATTCGGTTCAATTTACTTAGTGCAGTTCTTTGTGTAGCCTTGGTCCACCATGGTAAGAATGCATAGGTTACTATCGGCTTTACTACAGTATTAAATGACCAGTAGGTCATTTTGGGAGTAAGGCCCCATGTTTTACCAAGAAGTCGCGAACAGGCAATCAAAGTCTTTGTCGCCTTGTTGATAACCGCGACCAAATGTGAACTCCAGCCGAGTATTTTATCAAGAGTTATAATTTACTTCACTGAAGAATTCTATTTCTGCACCGCTCAAGGAGATTTTAGTCATAGTTTACTTTCTCCTTCGAGTAAATGCTACAATAATAGGTTTCGTAGGATTAGTAGTTAGTCCTTTATTCTGACACCATTTTTATGTGATACGTAGAGCTTGTTGATGCGGTTGGTGATGGTTTCGTCTTGCATCCCTGTTATAAATATTATCAGATCATCCGCGTAACCTTGAGTTCAGTGGAAAAGGAGTTCGTCTATAACCATAGTTCACAAAAGGGAGAGAGCACACTCTCTTGAGGGCAACCTCTTAGGCTGGGTCGATTTTGTATTGTAATAGTAATATTATGATGTCTTAAGTCTGAGCCAATTGTTATTGGCCACGAAAGACTAATTTAAAACTCATCTTTAGCCCGCGCAATTCAGTAAAAGTGTATGAATTTTGAAAATGAAACTTTGGCTTGTAATATCTATGGAATACGTTAATTGTTATAAACAGGACGATATACCAAATTAAGGGTTATTAAATTTCGTACCTCACGTTCATTTATCATTTTTCAATAAGCCTACAAGTTTTTAAGATATTAAGAAAAAACTTACAAAAACTATAATATTCCCTTATGAATTTTAAATTCTTCATTGCTTCAGCAACCAAGTGAAAAATACATGGAGAGTCTTTGTCCCCTTTTGATAACCGCATCCAAATGTGAATGCCAGTTGAGTGTTTTATCAAGAGTTATATTTTGCTTCACTGGAGAATTCTATTTCTGCCCCGCTCAAGGCGAGTTTAGTCATAGTTTACTTTCTCCTTCGGGTAAATGGTACAATAATAATTTTCGTAGGATTAGTAGTTAGCTTTTTATTCTAACACCATTTTTGTGAGATTCGTAGGGCTTGTTGCATGTGATGGTTTCGTCATGCAGCCCTGTTATGCAGATTACCAGACCATCCGCGTAACCCTAAGTATCAAAGCCTTGGCGGTTCAGTGTGAAAAGGAGTTCGTCTATAACCATAGTTCACAAGGGAGAGAGTACACTCCCTTGAGGGCAACCCCTTAGGCTGGGTCGATTTTGTATAAGAAAAATAAATGGCATTTGACCGTATTGTAATAGTAATATTATGATGTCTTAGATCTAAGCCGATTGTTATTGGCCACGAAAGATTAATTTAAAACATATCTTTCAGTCAAAGTGTATGAATTTTAAAAACGAAACTTTAGCTTGAAATATCTATGGAATGCGTTAGTTATTATAAACAGGACGATATATCAAATTAAAGGTTATTAAATTTAGTACCTCACGTTCATTTATCATTTTTCAATAAGTCTACAAGTTTTGAAGATATTAAGATACAACTTACAAAAACTATAATATTCCCTTGTAAATTTTCAATTTTTCATTGCTTCAGCAACCAAGCGAAAAATAAAAAAAAAGTAAGACGAAGTTTATTTCAAACGTTTTAATGTTTTCGGTTGTTTATATAATATTAAAAGGACCATAGTCAGTTTTCAAGTTCGTGGTGAATGAAGTCAAACATGTATTGGCAAATATTAGGAATCGTTTGATAAATTAATAGTAGTTTCAAGCATATGTGACCTGGTCTACGAAAAGGGAGCTTACGTGCGAAAACTAGTTTTCTGTGAAAAAGCTGTTAAAAGTAAGCAACTCGTTTCGTCAGTTTCTCATTATCTCGTTAATTGTTCTCCGCGCCGGACGTCCAGTAAGTGTTGTTGTTGGTCCAGTAAGTGTTGTTGTTGGTCCGAATATTATTATAGTTCATCGTGTAAGTTGCTAGTGTGGAACATTTAAAAAAGTAACACTGAAGAAGTGACGTTTACTGTTTCTGTTGATTATCGTCTTTCTCTACATTTTTAGTACACTTCTAAGCAAGTTAGGATTTTCTGCTTTTCACCACGTGAAAAAGCATCTCATCTTCCATCCGAATCAACCAAAAAGTGAAAATTGATTTTTTGACACCTAAGCCCCCTTACCGTAGACCAGGTCACATATAAGTATTTACATACATTAGCATAATACAATTAGGGTGACAAACGCCCATTTTAGGTCCATTTACGCATTCTTGAAAATTGGTTCGGGATGATTTCATCATAGTCACCGAAGAAGCACATTTTTCGCGGTTTCTAAATTTGCCGTTATATGAAAGTAGGGGACGTGCAATAAGTGTTTAGATATACAAAAATATTTTAGTTAATTCCATTATGTGAAAAAGTGACAGTAAGTAAATGCTATAGTCTTTAACATATCCTGGGAAATCCTTTTGAGGACTCTCCATTTGGACGATATTGCTTCAACTTGAACGAAAAAATTCACACCCTGGCACACCTTTCTGTAACCCGATTCTTTCACTTAAAGGTTATTTATACAATTGAAAAGAATTTTTTTTAGGTTTTGGATTTTGGTGATCCACTTAAATTTTTCGATATACCTTTGGTAAATGTTACTCGATCGGTACGTTATAATTAGCAAATTAAAGGCGATACTGATTTATGATAATAATATGATGAAAATCGTTCAGATTATTAACACATTTTTTTTAAATAAAAAAATGTTGAACAGATTTTTTTGTCCTTTTCCTATATTTACAATTTTCATATTGTATGCATTAACATAAGTAGACTAATTAGTATTGCTAGAAGTTTTGCCTGTTCAGTGTTTCCATACTCATTTGCATAAACACAATTTTTCCACCACGATGGAATATAATGGCTTTTCTATTAGAGATACCGAAATCATTCATAAATTTGCAAAAATTCGCAAACTATAGATAATATTAAACAAGTAAGAAAGTCTAAGTTCGGGCGGAGCCGAACATTAAATACCCGGCGCAAGTATTAAATATATGTTTTCCACCTTTCCGAAAGCTACCGCTACATGATAAGCCGGGG
>NW_016162621.1:41081-41439 GCF_001687245.7 Rhagoletis zephyria
TTTTACTCGAGTTATCGTGTGCACAGACGGACGGACGGACGGACGGACGGACGGACAGACAGTCACCGCTTAATCGATTTCTCTTTTCATTCTGATCATTTATGTATACATTTGTCTATATCTATCTCGATTCCTTTTGCCTGTTACAAACAACCGTTATGTGAACAAAGTTATAATACCTTTGTGCACAAGTGCGCTCGGGTATAAAAAAGTTTAGAATATTTGGAACCAGCGATCTAAATGCACACAGCAATATTAATGCCGTTGATGTATTGTGGAACGATTTTCCGTCATCCCTTGTCAAATTTGGTTTGGAGACAAACCGGTTTTGGCGTTGTGCCATCTTCAGTGTCATTTT
>NW_016162621.1:41557-41724 GCF_001687245.7 Rhagoletis zephyria
CGGTTTATGTTCCGTTATTTAGCAGGTATTAGGTTGCTTGCTTGTGCCGGCAGATAGAAATCCGTTATTTTCATTTTCTTGGTCTCTGCGGCATAGGTATGTATCTTCGCGTTGGCGTTTTTTTCCCGGGGTCTTCTCATATTTTTCGTACAACATCTTGAGTGGTT
>NW_016162622.1:0-24172 GCF_001687245.7 Rhagoletis zephyria
TATCGAAAATTGGCTTTTACCGTGACGCAATTTCATGTGCATTGTTATGCATTCAGAATTATTTGCAATTTTTTTTATATTTTTTTTTATTATTATTATTTATAGCGAATTCAAGGTGTGTGTGAATCGGTAACAAAGTTCTATGGGGAAAGCTTGTGAATAATATTTTTATTATTATGGTGAGACAGTTTTGCCGTGTGAAATGGAATCTTTTTTGAAAGCAGTAAATTTTTCATAACCGTAGATTTATGCGGAATAAAATATTAAAAATTGAAGTGCAATTAATATTTTAAGAAAACGTCTACCATAATTGATTGCAATTCATCAATTTAAGCTTTTATTTAACGAAAATTTACACATCAACAATCTTTGCGATTGTAAAAATTTCTATGCATTTGTCAAAAATTTCACTAGCCTGATGAGCTACAGAAATTTTATTCACCCCATAGTTGTCAAAAATTTACTCGCCACGGACTTTGCTGCTGATTCACACGCTCTCAAACAGATACAATTTTAATTTCAAAGTTGAAGTAAAAATTAAAAATAAATAAAAGGGAGTGCTACTCCCTATAAAAATAGTAAATAGTTGATTTGAAAATGAGAAAAAAAATAAATTTATTTCTGTGGTTTTCAGATCAAACAAAAAATTTGGCGGCGAGGGATAGTAAACTTCCAAACATCGCTTATTTATTGTTTGCTGAAAAATTACAGTAGTGGCCAGTGAAAGGTTACCATACAAGTTTCTACCAAGTCGATTGGTTTGGTATGCAATTTCCTACTTTGGTGTTACTAAATTGGCTTTGATTAGGGGAAGTCTAAATCCTTCTAGACACTACGTTGATACCATAAAAGACTATTTGAAGCGCTATGTGGATACTCTGCCTATTTTGCCCGTTAATCCACTTTTTCGAAAACAATCAGCACCATGCCTTGCCATGGGAAGGCCCATGTGAAAAAAATTTTAAGCTTTCATAAACTCGATGCTGGCGAGCTTTTCAGCTGTCACAAAAACCCACACACTTAATTTTAATCAATATTTAAGTATCCTTCGTCATACTAAGTAAGTATTCGTTGGCATCAAATTCATTTGCGTAATTTCTTACAACAAGTCTAAAATAGCGAAGGTTTAGCTATAAAAAAAAAAAAAAAATGAGGCTTGATAGAACTTTTTACGCTGGTTTCAACCATACCAAATTTATTTGGCGCAGGAAAAAAATTAAGAAGATATAAGAGGTTGATTTGCTTTGTTTATTTATATTTTTTATCATAACTAAATTTTTGAAACCCACAAAGCGGATCATGATAAAATATGGCATAAATTGAATTAAAGGCAATATTTTGTTCTTTCTAAAAAATGTAGATTTATTTAGCATTAATGAGGCTATTTTTTCAAAAAAGCTTATTTCTTTACAAAATAGTATTTGTTCGTTTTTTAGTGTTATTGCGCATATTTTTGCGTTTTGTTTAGTATTTCCATTAAAACACCAAATATACCTCAAATTCACATAGATTTAATAATACACATTTCACTTTGGGTATTTTTTTACTACTTTTCTACCACCGTTTTCGCAAAAGGCGATCACATACTTAACAACAAATCGACTTTTGTCAAAAGGAGATAGATTTTACACCCATATTAACTATGTGGACAGTTTTTGTTGTGTTAAGTTTTTACCTCCATTTAATTAGGTAAATTTTTTTCTAAAACTTTTTAGGCTAGCAAATTTGTATAGTAACGCCCTTCTATTTACGCATATTACCCCTACAACTTACACTCATAGGCGCTACGATGTTGCCTGAACGATGATTGTTGGTGTTGTTGATTTCTATATTGTTGCTGCTGTTGTTGGGCGGGCTGCTGCTGGGCGGCTTCTTGTGGATGTTTCCGTTGAGACGAACGCACATTCATTAAATATTTTGATAAGTTTGGCGGCGGCACCATTTTTTGGCCAAAAATAAAGTTTGCTTTCGTTCTTCATTCAACAAAAAAAAAACAAACGAATGTTAGTCATATGCACACATATCAATATATGATACTACACGCACACACTCGCAGTGTTAAAATTTAATGCCGAGTCGAATAACTTTGTTTATATTTATACATATTATTCGAATTGCATGTTGCACGCTACAATTTCCATAAATGAACTTCGAAATTTAATTTCTTTCATTTGTTTTCTTCAGCGCAGACAATTTGTCTCATTTACACTATGAAGGTTCTGTTTATTTGCTGATACAAAAAGTACTTATTTATTTTTTCATGCAACAAATACACTCCATTTTATATCCTTCGCTTGCAACACGCACACATCCTTTTCGCGACATGAAATCACATAAAGTGAACTGGCGTTAGCGTTTCGGCTAACTTACATTATTCGTTAGATTACATACATACACACATATATGTATGTATGTAAACACATGTCTGTATATCTGCTATACACTGTCACTTGTAATTGCAATCGTAATGAGAAGTATTGTGCCAGCTCTACCGGCAACTTGCTTTGCTGCTTTGTCAATAAACAGCTGTCGAGCAGGCGAAGCGCGTGCTTGTCCACCACACAACCTCGATACAACAACGAAACGAAACAGCTAAAAGTTCCGTCAAGCAATTTCCATTTGTCAATTGTTGGAACAGTGGAGCAACATTCGGCTGCATACCATTTTAGATCCTCTTTAGGTATATTTAGTTGTCGGCTAGAGACTTTTACACCCCG
This sequence comes from Rhagoletis zephyria, assembly GCF_001687245.7. NCBI lineage: Eukaryota > Metazoa > Arthropoda > Insecta > Diptera > Tephritidae > Rhagoletis > Rhagoletis zephyria. The sequence continues at coordinate 2,718 of NW_016162622.1, forward strand.
TCGACAGTCGCCACGCTCTGGCTAGATTTGGTACGAATGCGAGCGGCCGTCAAGAATGCCGGCATTTATTAGAGGGGGTGTAATGGTGTATATATATTCACATTTGGGTGGTCCAAAATAAGTAAAGTCGGAATTTTAATGCTGAGAGCAGTGTTTTCCGATCGAAAAATATTGATTCTATACTATTTCTACGAAAAGTTGTTTTTTTTCTCAATAAAATAAATGGAAAACTTTGAGCGACCTCTAAATATTTTTTGATTTGAAAAAAATAGGGGTATACTATTTTCGGTATAGAATAATCGTAGTGGATGAGAGTATAAAAATTCTGATTTTACTTTTACACATGCATTTTTGGACCGCCCTAGTATATATACTTAAAAAATAGACACTTGTCTCTTTAATTAGCTGTGCTCATATGGTTGTTATGCTATTTTTATCAACAATTGTAACCATATACATATAGTATGTATAGCACCGTGCGACAAAAACAAAAAAAAAAACTCAAAACGCATGAAAGAATCGACATACTCATGAAACTATGGGCCAAATATAGTAAAAGTGCATTTTTAGTTTTTCACTCTGACGTCAAAATTTTTTTCAAAGGACTTTGAAATTTTAAAGATATGATTAATTCAAAAAATTATTTAAAAATCAGTGAGAAAGGAAATTCTGTAGAATTTAAAACCAATAAAGATTTTTGGTTTTCAAAAACGAATAGTTATTGAAAATTTTATCTTTTTACATTAATAAAGTTTGTAGGACGAAACTCGATGATAAGGTCGTACGTATATCGATCACTAGTTTTTTCAAAAAAAAAAAAAATATTGCAAATTTTTAAGGATGTTTAAGTACAAAATTTGCAAGGGACAGTTTCCATACCCATTCGTCCTTATGCACCAAAAAATTAATTGTGTTATAATTCTACAGATTTTTTTCTTTTATATGACATCCTTATTGTTATTCTACATTGCACTGAAATTTTAAATAATTTTTTGAAACAATAATATTTTTTTAAATTTCAAAGTCCTTAAAAAAATCTTTATCTTACTTTAATTTACCCATAGTTTCGCGAATATATTCATTTCTTCGTGTGCAAAATTTACTGTCGCACGGTGTAGTAAATATAAATACTTTAAAGCGGAAGAGCGTGAAAGCTGGCAGCGCACAGTGGGTTAAATACATCAGTCAGCAACATATCAATTAAAAATTGAATTTTAAGTGTTTATTGACTACGATCTTTTGCAGTTTAGCGACAATGTTAGATATAGTTTTTTTCGCATTTCAAGTGACGATATTCCGTTAGAATCTCTAAAAAAGATTCGTTTGTCCCATAGTGTAACATTTGTATGTGTAAGACCGCATCGTTCAGTTTTCATTGGTTCGACGCAATTTGAAATTCGATTTTTTAAAAACGACTATGTAGGCAGCACATTTGTGCATATGACAACTTGGTTTCATGCTGTGTGTGTGTTAAGCGTATACGAATAAAATTTCCCTGCCAGCAATTTCTATCCGATATGCTTCCTAAGCCTCTCTCAATACAGTCATTACCATCGAGAAAATCATTTGCATTCAGACAATGTTTAGAAAAGAATGCGCTTACATTTGCGAAAAAAAGCTTAGAAAGGTTAACTAAGCCTAAAGCCTCGGCCACATTCTTTCAATAACACAAAAAATAAGCTCCTACAAAAATGCAAACAAACGTTCAATAATACATTTTAATCCACGACAGAAGCAGCCAAAATGATATGGCGCCGGTGGTTAAGCAAAAACATTGTACCTTTTAGAATCAGCTCTGCCGGTTAGGTTCCACCACACGCAAACCGACACCGCGGCCATCAGTGCCAACAGCGTTTACTAAGGCGTGGCATTAAAATTACGGCATTTTTCTTTACAAACTTGGAATAGGCTAAGAAAAAAAAAAACAACGAGACCTAAGAAAAGTTTATATTTAAGTAGCTCAAACTTGCAGCAGAATGTACATAAATAAGCAACCGAGCAAATGAAAAATACATGAGTAGGTACGTATACGCCACGTCGTCCATGGGTCAGCTAAAATATATCAGTGAGAAGATGACTGAGTAAGTATGTATGTAGTTATATTATCACAAGGGTGCACACCTTTTAATGTGTTGAACGGTGTCATACTAACATACATGTGATACAAAAATATGCAAGTATTGTACTTTTATATGTATGTACGGGTATATTTACTTATGTTAGTCATGCATGTGTACGTTGTTATGAGAAAAAGGCAGAAAATAACATTCGTGTAATACAAATGTGCCACCCGCAAAGTGGCATTTCCAAAAGCTTATATGTATATCAGCGACACATATGAACATGTGCGCTACTAATGTGCTGAAAGAACAGTGTATCTAATCCTCAAAATAAGGTGTTAACTAAAGTAAGCTCACAACAATATTTTTCAATTATGCCTCATATGTAGGGTTGCCCACCGTACTATAATATATAGTATTGTACTATTTTTTTCGTCAGCATACTATATACTGTTGGAAAAAATATAGCATGCAAAAATACTATATTTCTAGTTATTTATAAATATAATTCAGTAATTTTCAAGAAAAATTTTGTATTGAAATTGTTGACCTTTCCACTGAAATTACAATACTAAATTAAATATTCCTTAAAATTAAAATGTCAAAATACTGATAATGAATTACCAAATTTACTTAAAATTATTTCATTTCTACTCTCTATTCTAGCAACTTCGGCGTTCACAGAAAGAGTTTTTTTGTATTATGAATGTTAAATGGCGAGATGAGAGATACAAAGCGATTACCTCACTAATAAAAAATTTCATAGTTAACAGTGATTTGTTAAAAACTGCGAAAAGTGCAAAGAATTATAATTTTTTATAAGAGAAATGCATAAGAAAGAAGAAAGATGTATATTTAAAAAGCGTTTTTACTTTTTATTTTAAATAATATACTATATTTATATGAAGTGTACTATATTTTTTTCAGATTTTTTGAAGAAAGTACTATAAGTATCTTAGAAAATATTGGCAACCCTACTCATACCTGCTGTGACCAGATACGACCAATTTCGGCGAGACTTCCGATGAAGTATGTACATAAAAATACAGCAAAAACCTGCAACAAGTTTACTTAGTCAACGTTAGTGTATTCTATTTAATCCAAAAAGGAATCAAATGGAAAGCTCTTTAAATTTTTATGTAGAACTAACAAATGCCTGGCTTGCGTCGCGACGTCTTATAAGAACTTTTACGTTGACCATTACAAACATAGTATAGCTATGCAAAAACGGTTTATAATGTAAAAATTATTAGTTTAGCGCTGAGAAAACATTTGGGTTTAGTTACTAATCTCCGTCGTTGCTATGAGCTCTTATTTTTTCCTGTAAGATATCTGCAAGTATTACTAGGTTTGAAGTTTCTTATTTTTGTGAGTCTACCACTTCCGAAGAAACCTGAATAGTGCCTCTTTAAACGGTATATCTTCCAACCTTCTTCTTCTATTAAAGAGCACCACACTAGTTTTGTTGGGTAATCGGAAAGCTTAGCCAAATATCGCCTTCTGAAGGCTTTTATTTAGAATCGCAATCATTTTGCCGACTGGGTATGTTTTTACGCACATACTTATGTATATATAAAAACATAAAATTTTTTCACATACATACATATATAAAGCAGATACGTATGAATGAATGTACATATGTCTTTAAAAAAAAACTTATTTTTGGTGTTATAAACATATGTGCTTATTTTTAGCGACACAGTTACAAGAGCACGTACATACATATATGTACTGTATATATATATATATATGCACTGTGTATCCATGTTTCTACATATATGCATATATATAGTTACATACATACGTACAGAGTAAGTGTATGCATTTGGTGTATTTTTCTTTCTATAAAATTATTGTTTACAGTCCAACGGCAGTGACACGTTAATAGCTTATGGATGTAAGGTTGTCATAATTGTAAACACATGTAAATGACAAACAAACATTCAATGCGAATTGCACTTAAACCGGAAGCCCATAAAAAATCGATAAATGGTCATAGTGGATGGACGATTTTATGAGGGCATTTGGAAGCAGTCAGGCGACCGGACACGCTTATTTTTGTAATAAATACATTGCCGCACATATACATAAAAAGGTAGACGTATATATATATGCAATACTATACACAAGCATACATAGATGTAGATATATTTATTTATAATATAAAATGAATCAAAAGCAAATTAATCCCAGAGGTAAAATTTTTTGTTCTAACTTAAAGCGCCGAGGAGTGCAACATTTTCATACACGCTACGGCCAAAAGTAGTAAATATGTCGCGATTGCGGTAAAATTTAGTCTTTTGCCTTTGTAATATTACTTAAGAAAAAAGAATTACGGTATTTTGCAAAGATATATAGTGACTGACAAATGATGAGGTTACCTCATCTTATCAATAAGTTTCAACTATACATTTTTTTCAAATTTATTTAATTATCTTTTTATGAAAATAACGAGCTCTAACCGTCAAAGAAACGTAAGCGAAATTTTTAAAAAAATTTCTTTTTAATGCAGAAATGCATCTAGATGATCAAGGTTTCTGCATCAAAGAGAAAATTTTGAGAAAAAAATCGCATATGGGTGTTTCCATGCAGCCGTACGCGACATTCGTACGCTTATGGAGTAACCACTTAAAAATACAAGTTACTGAAAAACAAGATTACGGTTGTGTTGCAACCCAAGGTTACTATGTTTAAGAAAATTATAAGCAGCCTCGAATCTTTGGTGTGGAAAATATCCGTTCAAAACAAGGTGATAACTAAGCTAAATAATAAACCTTTACAATCCTTCCATTTTTTAATAGAAATTATCTCTGGTTGGTTTTTACTAAAAAAAAACATAGTAGCGTACGCGACAGATTTCTCCCCCATACAATATTTTTACTAGTAACATATACTAAATTAAATTTTTAATTTGATTTTTTTAGTTCGTCTCTCCACCGCTTCGCGTTTTCAAAACCTTCTGCCGCCATCTGAATACGAAATTTGAAGTTATAAAGCCATTTGAATTTAATTGTTTGTATTTTCGGTTTACATTTTCATGGAAAGACCCATATGTTATTTTCGTGGTTCGGTTTCGAATTATATTTTAATTTTATAAAAAAAAATAAAAAATAAAATACTTTTTTGGTAAGAAAATTAAAAAAAAATAAAAAATTTTTTCAAAATTTCACACTTTTTATTCATACAATTTTTCGGTATAGCCCACTCAATTCTACATTGTGTAATAAAGTGCAATAGGTATGTTCTGCTTACGGCGGAACTCTTTACTGGTGCTGCCCCTTCTAAGGTAAACACGATTTTTCTCGTTAACACAAAATAAATGTTAATACATCCTCTCACATACTTGTGTATTGTATGCATTTCATTTCACTTTAGATTTCAATTGCAATTTAATTTAATGCAATTTCCTTTCCTTTTAACCAAAGCAATCCTTGATATCTTTGACCTTCTGAATAAATTTCTTTCATTGCCGCCCCTTTTTTGTTAATCACAAAATCTTTTTGCACTTTGTGAATTCCACATTCACCCTGGTTAGGTGTATACAAATGTTTGAATTCTTGCCACAAAAAGTGACACTTGAGCACTCCCATTTCAAATGGCTTAGCTTTTAGTTTTTATTTGCGAATTGCAGAATATTTGTTTGACATTGGTTTTTTAATTCATTTGTTTCCACCACAAAGAATCAAGGGCACAAGCTTTTAAAAAATATTTTTCACTGATTAAGCAAAAATGCGCCGTGGCCATGAAATTGTGCAAACAAAATTCTATAAAACTTGCCACAAATGCATACTTTTTTTCGTTTGTATGGAACTTTAGCTCCTGATTGATGAAATTGAAAATATTTTCTAGGATAATTTCTTCTATTATTTTTTCATCTTCTGCTTTTATTAGATGCTCGCCAAAAAGTTTGTGTTACAAAAAGTCTCTTGCAGTAAAGGGTTTCTGTGATAGTAATAACTAAAATGAGAATTTTAAAAATTAGACAGAAATTTTTTAATACTAAATTTTTTTAATAAAAAAAATAGAAATTTTCTTCTTTGAATATTTCTTAAATCGGCTTCCACTTCCCAAGAAAATTCTCTTATATTTTTTTTCGGTAAGAAAATATACAAGTAACAAAAACAATGCAAAATATATCTTGAGGTTTTTCTTGAGAGCTGGAATCTAATCTTAATGATGAAAAGAGTAACTAATTCAGGGTTTTTGAAGACATTTCTAAAAATTTTTGGTATTAGTTCCATTATTTTTTAGAATTTTTTTTTATTTTTTCGTATTTTGGTTTGGACTTATCGGTAATTCTTAGCATTTTTTAATCATATTTTGGGGACCTTTTGGAAACTATTCCAAAACTATCCTATCCATATCCTAAAAGGCTGTGGGTGATTAATTCTTTTAATTCCTAAAAGTTCTCTGGATCGGATGGCATTATACCTGTACAACTGCAAAGAGTTGTGGGTCACATTAATCAACATATGTGAGCTGCGTAGACAGACCTCCGAGGCTTTCCTTTATTCTAAAAACCGGAAAGAGCTGTCACGTATCTCCGAAGAATTTCATACAAATCAGCCTCTCTTTTTTCTTATTGAAGAGACTGTTTGAGCTGCATATAAGGAATATGATACCTCAAGTACTACTAAGTCTCTCTGAGGATGCCTATCTGAAAGGTAATACCATGGAAACTGCCTTGCATACAATTTTTAAAGTTATTAAGGAGCCGTTTAAAAATAAAAACTTTGTAGATGGCGCCGTTCTTGAAATCGATGGGGCTTTTAATAATGTGTTGCCTGGGGTGATAGTTAAAGTCCTGAATAAGCTGAGAGTCGAGAACTTTCGAGGCTTCTCTCCCGGATGCTACACGACAGAAGTGTCATATCAATTAATCTTACTGAATTCTGAATGAATTCAAACCGAAAGTATGCCAAATTGGCAAACCCAAATTATTAGAACGAAATAAATCCACTTAAAGTTGTACTGTACCTATTCTTAAATAAAGCAGATTCATTGCGTAGTTCATTGTAAATAGTTTCCCTGCAAAACAATAGGCTTACACATACATATGTATATAAGTTTTTACACAACACGAATAATATATGTACTTGAGTTTAAAAAGTCAATTGCAATTGACCTACTTTTGTCTTGATTGTCATTTGATTAAAGCAACTATGCACATCGTTATCTAAATATAGAAACGCCCTAACTCATTTTGCTTTAAAATTCAGATTTGTACAAAAGTCGAAAAACTACTTACTAAAGGCCTCATGGAATTTAGAAACAACTACTCAGCAATAAATTAGCTGCAGTTTTTAATATTTAGAGAAAATCACAACTGACATTTACCCCTCTATTCTAACAGAGTCACAAAACTTAGCTCATCACTGTTGTGATTTCTAGTGCGCCGAGAAATGTGTCACAAAAAATTCGATTTTGAGTGCTGAAAAATACACAAATATTTATAAATTTGTATTGTAGCGGCGTATTTTTTGCAGCGGCAAGCTTTGAGGCGCAGTAGAAATCACAGCAGTGATGAGCTAAAGTTTGTGACTTTGTTAGAATACGGCTGTTAATAAATTTGTAAATTACTCTTTAAAAAAAAAACAAAAATGTTAGGTAGAGCAAACATATACATATATAGTACACACCTGAATATATTGTAAACCCCCATGCAAAATAAGAGAAATTATGCAACAATCGTTAATCGCAACAAATTGGCGACTAACCGATGTAGGAAAGTGGTTACAAATCGGCAACATCATTTCTTTCATATCATTCGGGAATATGTTACCAAAAGTTCCCAAACTGAGAACTTTCGCGCCAACAGTATTTTCTAAAAGCATATACATAAGTACATAATTTATGCCAAAGATTGAAAAAATAGGAAGCGCAATAGCGAGAAGGTAATTAACTTCATTACTAAATTCTAATTTGGTATTCAAAAAAAGGGAAATATTAAAAAGAATAAAATTTTTACAAGTATTGGACAGTGATCCATTAAAATCCCCACCAAGAGTGAGAGCTGTCGCTTGGCAAGTGTGAGGAGTGGCCTCGTCCGTGCCCTGTCCACCCTCGGCCAGAAGGACCTTGCAAACGCGCATGTCTTTGTTTTCGCCCAACGATCGCTGAGCTGGTATGAGGCCCATCTATTCAAGAATGTACTACAAGCTATCAATGGCACCCCATCCGCTCTTTATCCGGCGATAACGTTTCAAGAGTACCTTTCCTAGCCAATTCGTCAGCCACACAGTTCCTCACAACGTCACAAATTAGCCTAATACAGTAGTATTCTGTCGCAAATGAGAGAGAGAGCAAACATTGCTTAACCAAATTTGAGTGCACTTCCAATACACTTTACGCTCTGATAGCCTCTTGGCTATCGGAATAAAAGCTCACCTCCCTAACTGTTATCGCACTCCTCCATCGACTGTTATCGCGAACCACCACCGCCCAGAATTTCCGCCCGCCTCAATACTCCCTTGAGGGAAAGTAGGCAGAGATGAAATTCATAGGAGCCATTTCGCTAGCACAGTAATCCGTGCGATCAGGGATGAAATCAAAGCTACCAAGAACTCCAGATTGTAAATTCCTTAAGTCGGGTCAACCAAGCGGTTTCCAAGAGCGCAATAGCTGTTCGCGGCGCGGCCACGTCGACACGCAATACATTCAGCATTATCTACATACATACGCCTCCCAACGGTAAATGGTTTTTTATGAGAAGCTTTTCCAAGGCGGAAAACACTCGGAGGTTTGCCATTGCCGACCTAGGAGCGACCAGTTTAGATCTTACTCCGCCACGGATTGCACCCAAGTTCTACCTAGTGGTGGTACGTATCAGGGATTGGCATTGGTTGATCGTCAACTGTTCATACTCATTCAATACCGCTGCTTTGTATGACTGAGCAGCGGCGTTGGCTTAGTAGTATCGATACCTAAACGAAATTAGAGGATGACTGAACACGAGCGCATTGCGTGCTGTCTTGCAAATACAGCCACCACACCATCACATTGACTTCGGCTAATCTGTACTCTGAATGATCGTGCACGAAACCAGCAAACGTGGCAGTTGAACGGCTCCGAAAACATGAGAGTCATCATTTGTTGCAGAAGTCGTTTGACTTGTTGCTTAAAATCATCTGACTTGTTGCTGAAAGTCATTTGACTTGTTGCTTAAAATCATCTGACTTGTTGCTGAAAGCCATTTGACTTGTTGCTGAAAATCATTTGACTTGTTGCTGAAAATCATCTGACTTGTTGCTGAAATGACGACGAATGTGGTAAAGGGTAATTTATCGTCTCGTATGCATGTATGTATGTATTTATAGCGCGTCTACCATTCAATTGCATTGCTCACTGCTGGCTAGTTGTGAATATGCATACGTACGTAAGTATGTATGTATGTACATATCAATGCTTCATTTCAAACAAGCAAGTGTCTTTGAATGTTTTTGAACTACAGTATCATCACTTCGGCAACACGTCAAACGCGCCTTCAGCAACAAACCAAAGGCGGCGGTTTGACTTTTGCAACAAATCAAGTTAGCTAACTGCGGCATCTTGCCTTCGCCAGTCTTTCACATAAGCTGTCATGCTTTCGGCAACCGTCCAAAGCAGTATCGTGCTTTTGGCAGTCGATCAAATCCGGCGGTTGCTGGTTTCGTGCACGATCATTCGGAGTACAGATTTGCCGAAGTCAATATCAGTATGAGCTGTTATAAGCATCGTTCACTTGTGGTGGCTGTATTTGCAAGACAGCACGCTTTGCGGTGGTGTTCGTTCATCCTCCGTTTTTAACGTGAGTAGGCTTAAAGTCACAAAAACAGCACCCTTTGCCAAACCCTGGTACGTATCTCTAACCACTATGCCACAGTGGTCCCATTGCACGTATCTACCAGAGGCCTGCACGAGTAAGTAAAAATAGTACATGTTAATAATCGCCGAGTATGAATAGAAAGGATGTGAATGCTTGAATTTAAACTTGACATCGTAGGCAAAGCATCATTTTACTTGGGTAGCAAACGAATATTTTTTTCATATCATCATTTTCATATGAGACGCTTACGACGACAAAACTTAAAAATTAATTGAAACGTGTAAGGTTTAGAAAGAAAAATTGTACGGAAAAACAGAAGTGTTAAATAAAATAAAATCGGGCGAATATTTCGCGATTGGAGCAACAGACTCCAGTGACATATTGAAAAGCTTTAAACAAATTATAAATTCCTGCACGTTTGAAATAGTTCTGCAAAGCGCATTTTGTGGGGCAGAAGAATTTATTTACAAAGTTAAAGCTTGACGCGCAATTTTATTTTATATACGTTCTCAACACAATTATCTATTATAAAAAATGTATCATAAAATAAAATAAAAAGTTCAATCAAAATTGTTTTTACAATTAATTACTTTTTTTAGCCGGCAAATGAATAAATCTTTTGATTTTTTTCATTCATGTGTATTTGTTGCATTTCGCTTAACTTTTTTACCACGTGAAGTACTTACGGCGTTGCCAAAATAGTAATCGCCTGATGCTACGATATCGCATCGGCAGAATCGGCATCTTATGAGCGCTTACACGATTCAGAAAAAGCGTCGCTGTACTCATAAAAAGATTACTGGTGCTCGTACTCATTCGATGCCAGAATCACGCGTGCAGGTCTCTAGTATCTACATATGTACATTCTTATATATAAATATATCTTACTTATAATACTAAAAATCTTTTTATCTATTTATTTATAAGGCATGCGTGTGTAAGTAAAATACATTTTTGGTGTTAGTATGAAGGATGAAAGCTCTGCTTTAGCAAGAGATTCATTTTACTTAAAAAGAAAACATAACTCACATAAAACTATCTATTTGGCTATTACATGTATAGATCTCTATTATCTAAGGATTAAGAATCGCACAAAACATATAAATGAGAAATAATTAAAAAAAAGTAGTATTATGTGTATTTTTAGAAACAAATTTCTAATGGTTATGAAAATACAAAAAAAATGATACTTTGCAGACACCTGAAATGTCCTCGCAAGTAAATACCTTCTTAGTAAATAAATAAAATTAAGCAATTTAAGGCTGATTTTAATTTTTTGAATTTTATATGGAAATAAAAAAAATAAAAATAAAAATAATTTTCAACTTAAATTTCTGATGAAACCGGCTGTTAGTAAACAAAAATGCAGAATTAATTAAGAGTCTCACAATATATGTTTGTGTGTAGATATAGTACATATTTCAAGGGCGGCGAGGTGTACAACAAATTTTCTATAATCTAGTAACTTCTCTACCAATAAAAATATTATAAGTACATAAAACTATGAAAAAATATATATTAAATAGCAACCATTAGCAAATTTTTAACAAAATTATTACAAAACAAGAAAAACTAGGTATTGAACGCACTAATAAGTTTTGCAAAAAAAAACCAATACAGAACTATTTCGCTTTGCAAAAAATGTGGCAAATAAAACTAGACGTAAATGTTCTCTAATTAAAACACAGCAAACTAAATATGTAGTAGACCAAAAATGCTGAACTCAAACAACAAACTAGATTATTTTTTTTTGATTACTATTAAATGCTTACAATTTTTTCCAAGCCTTACCTCTACGTTAGTGTTTAAAAATTGTTTGTTCTATGGGTACGATTACGATTACGTGAACGATTACGTGAACGATTACGTTTTTACTTTAACGCTTAAGTTGTACGATTTTTTGTTATTGTACACTCTTTTTCTTTCTACTCGTGTTTCTGTATACAATTGTTTGTTTATTTTTTTATTTTACTTGGTGGTTGTGACTTAAGTGGACTAAATGTGGAGGAACCCTAAATTGAAAAAAAAAACACATATTTAAATACAAATACGTTAAAATATGTTTATTTTTAAATTTTAGATATTTCATTAAAATATTGCTTAGAACAACAAATAAATAATAGGTTTTAGCTAGCAAAATAATATTAAATCAAAACACTTGCATATATGTAGTTGCATACAATGAGCAGTTTATACATTTAACAGACGATTTGATTGTAAAGGATAGATGTGTTGTGTGTTTAGTCCCCTTTCAGACACGTCAAGTCTTAAAAGCAATTTTTATCGCATTCTCTTTTGTGTTTTCTCTTTCATTCCACACGCATCAAGTTTTATTGAATTTAACTACTTGGTTCTTTAAACGGGAAGCAACGAAAAGATCAAAAGAGAACAAACAAACCCCTCTGTACTCTTCCCCTCTCTTCCCACCTCCTTCACCAACGAAGGAGCAGACTTGAAAGCAAGACTTGACTTGACTTATGGAAAATGTCTGAAGAGCCTGATGTAACTAGAATTTCTAATCAATTGCGCATATCAAAACAGAATACACCAGCGCGCTATATGTGATCTATGTATATAGGTAGCTGACGAGGGATACGAAACGTATTTTCCCTAACTAAAATAGAGACGCTTCAGTATATGATTGCAAAGAGCTTGAAAAGCTTACCGATAAGAATAGTGCCAGGAACTTTTATGAGAAAGTTAGGCGACTTACGGAAGGCTTCAACACCAGAGCGAAGTAATGCAAGAAGCCTAGTGACCTACCTATGTCAAGAACATACTTAAAGTATAAGTTACCCAAGTATTTTTCAGACATCGGTTTCCGCGAGTTTCAGTTTGTGTGCTGGGATAAATCTGTATAGGAACTATCACAGCGAGAGAATTATTATCCTAAGTGACAGCGAGACGGCACTTAGAGCTCTCTCATCTTTCAAGGTGGCATCGACGCTGCACTTCGTATGCAATAGCATTCATCTATGTTTTATGGATTCCAGGCCACAAGAGAATGTAGTGAAGTGAGACAGCGGACAAGCTAGCCAAAAAAGGGGCAGCCACTGACCCCTTCCCGGCAAACGGTTAACATACGATCAAAGAGGAGCTCAGAAATCAAAGAAGCGTGATGAGTGAACGGTATTGGCGAAGCCAGATATAACTTAGCTAGATGACAAGCCACTTCTTACTAGAAACTGATAATTAAGTATGTGGCCGCTGTGGTGTAGTGGTTAGAAGTGCGCACTACTCTTCGGTAGAGTCTGGGATCGAGCCCAGTTTCCGACTAACATCAAAAATAAAATAAGAGGAAACGTTTTTTTCTAACAGCGGTCGCCCCTCGACAGGCAATGGCAAACATCCAAGCGTAACTCTGGCATGAAAAAGTCCTTCACATAAAAAATATAATCACCGTTCGGAGTCGACGTAAAACTGTAGATGTAGGTGTGACAACATCAAGGCGCACTAAACTAAAACTTAAACTCTGGAAAATATTAATCCGAGCGCCCAGTCGATGACGATGGAATCCAAGTCCCTCCGCCTGACTATTGCGAAGTAGCAATGGCAATCTCGTGTATGAAAAATAACAAAGCTGCGGTAGATGGCAGCCTGCCAGCTGAGTTTTTCAAATACGGCGGTAAGGAGTTGATAAGGTACAGGCATCAACTCTATACAGAATACGGCCGGTTGAACTCATTTTTGAGGACGGTAATTTAAGCATTCTCACTGGAGTCTGGTCATTCCAGCTGACACACCAAAAATCCTTAACTAGACAATTTCTATGCTGAACAATAAAAACTATAATTTAAGTGCGTGTCCAATCCAAAGAAAGGCGACCCCGCCATATACGCCAACTATGGTGAAATCAACCATCTATGCATCGGCTGCAAGGTCAATTCGAGCGTATTGCGTGAAATGCTCAAAGACCACTCTCAAAGAACTAATTGTGATTTATCAGTGTGGCTCTAGACCGGATAAGTCCACCATAGAAAAGGTATTCAAATATTGCACAATACCATCAGCTCCATCAGAATTGGGAAGGAAAACTCCGAGCTGTTTGATATTAAACGAGGTTTCAGAGAAGGCTACTCGTGTGATTTTTTTTTTTAACTGCAGTTAGGAAGATGGAGTACCAGTGACTCGTACTTCCACTCGAAGGCAGCCCTACGATGACTCCGGCAAGAGCTCTACCCACATATTTATTTAGCGTCAAAAATTATTCAGTGCGACATCTTATTGAGTCTCGGCCATAAAGATTTTGAGTCGTAACGATTGATCCAGAGGTTATTTGTTACGGCTGTGGTTTAGTACTGAGCGTTCCTTATTAGAACATAAATCGTGGTAGTAGAGAGTTTTCTGCTTCGCTAGTTTACATTTCCGAGCCATGTCTAGGGATGAAACGATACCATGCAGGTATCGATACCTTTACTCGCAAGTAGTATCGTAAGAAAGTAACGATACACGAAAAATATCGGTTCTTAAGTATCGATACCTACTCGTAGCGGTACTTTTGGCAATCAAGGCATTCCGTATGAACTCGTACCTCTTACAGTAAAAAGTAACGGATTTTATATGGCGAGTTCTTAGAAAGCTTAAATTTTCATACAAAATTTCTGGGCGGGCTACGTTTAACATTTTATTTTTTTTCCAAGATAACTTATTTTTTTTTGTCATCAACGCTCTGCAGCCTACTCTTTTCTCCTTTGCTTCTTCTTTTCAATAACAGAGCTAGTCTCCACCACCTTAAATATTGTCCGATAATGTTTTCAGTGCGAAGAATAATAGAGTTACTCTGTACGTTAGAGCGTGTATACGGCGCACAATGTTCTATTTTAGAAAAAAATTACAAAGGTTTTGAGATGGGGAATCCAGGAAAAATAGAGTCGATCGGTGGAATAATTACCTTGACCTTTAAAAATAGACGATTTAAATTGTTTCCTTCTTTGCGAGAAACCGTTATTCAAGGAAGTATTCAAGGAAGTTTTTAAAAAGTTTAAATCCATATTTTTGTTGTTCGTAAATGAAGGAATCCATTTCCTTTGTCGCAAGAATCGCAAAAGCATTGAATTTTAAATTGTTTTAAAAAAGTTATTACAAGCCGTTTTTAGGTAAAAAATACAAAAAAATCTAAAGTTTTATTCTTTGGACTTAAGAACAACGTGCAAAGAACTTAAAAAAAAATTTTGGGTTTTTGCGACCATGGAAATGGATTCCCTGATGGAAGAACAGCAAAAATATCTGTTAAAAAAGCTCTTTGCATAATGGTTTCAAGAACAAAAACAGTGGGCGATTCATATTAGTGAAGGAAAAGTTCCGAAAAAAATTCACCTTGGTATCGGCTTTCGATACGAGTGTTTTTTTTCGATATCTACTCAGTACTTGGTTCAAAAATATCGATACCAAAATTACTTGGTATCGAACGAAAAGTATCGAGTATGTACTTGTATTTACTCGTATCGTTTCATCCCTAATAACGACACAATTCAAAATTCAAAAAAATAAAATCGCTATGTGCACACATATTTCCATATCCACAAGCTTAGTAAATTATGTCATTAATGTTACTCATACGCCCCGTCATCGGACAATATTCATAGCTGCACATTAGTACGTGAGTATATTTCTAAAACACACTACCGGGCTCCCAATAAAACTTCAACCATNGATAGTTTATTTTTACTTTTTATTAGTAATTTCTTTTTTCCAATCCATTCCACGACAATTTTCACATAGCCAAAATTACAAATACAAAATACAAATACAACATCAATACACGAGTAGTACGTAAGTAAATAGACGAATAGGAGTTATGCAAATACTGAAACACCAATATGAATGGGATAAAAAAAATAAACATATAGTGATTAAAACAAACTGAATGCGATACAACAGAAATGTAAGAATTACAGAATGCACGATATTTGTTGAACAGAATTTATTTGTGAATTTTTATTTTATGCAACTTTTTTGAATAAACATAATTTTTATTTAATGAAATAGGTTAAAAATTAAACCACAAATATAAACGTAAAGAAATATTAAATAGATTTTTTTCACTCACTGGAAGAGCCTCCGCCAGCGCCCGGTGGCGGATATGAGAACCAAAATTGATGTGCCAGTTTGGTGGGGGTGCCCTGAGGGCTATCTGCAATAAGAAGGTAAACAATATAAATATATTAGATAAACATAAATATCGAGAAAATATCAAGAGAGCACTAAAAAATAAATATTTAGTTTGGTATTATACACATACATACATGCATGCATATGTATCGTATGTATGTACAGTGGCGGCTAAATAAATAGGGAAGTGGCATTTCAAAAAGTTTCCCCTATCTTTTGTGTAATATTTATTATTTTTTCATGAAACTACAAATCACTATCTAACAAAAGTCACGTAAGCTCAAATTTAAAACTTTGTATCAAGTTTCATCAAACTTTCATTATCATAAAAGCAATTTTGGAGTAGCTACTTCAAAAATTAAAACGTTGTTTCACATCTACAGGCCGAGCTCTTTAAAATGCAAATCTCATTTTCGAAATTCGAAAGAACCGTGCAGATCTGATGAGTTTCGTAAAAAATACCTTCGCGAATTCCCCAAAGAGTTTTTGGGGGCTGATGGGGAAGTGACAGTCATTGGCCTGGTATCAATCTATGTTTACAAGTCTTTCTTCGTCGAAGTTTTCCTTAAGCGTCTTTCTTCGCCGTCAAAATACTAGCGCGTCTTTATTCGATATACATACATATGTAGTTAGATAGATATGACTTTTCGAATAGGTGGCAACCGTAATTAAAATATTTTCAAACCAAAGATTTCATAAAAATCTTCCGTTTCACACTTATACTTTTTACAAATGTACATATCTTAGGTTTAAGTTTACTAAATTCGACTTTTCAAACAGGTGGCAACTTCTTTCAAACTTGTTTTCACGCTAACATCTTCCTAAATTTCTTTTATCCGACATTGAGATGCATATTTCAATAACCTGATGAATTCAGTTGAATTTGATTTATCAAATAGGTGGCAACCCTCGGGAATATAGTTTCGAATAAAGGCTTCGGAAAGGCCTTATACCCATATTTTAATAATTCATTTAACGTAGTTAGTAATTTGAATTAACCTTTTTAAACTGATGTCAAATATTTTCCAATATCTCAAAAATATTCTAAATATTCAACAGGTGAGAACCCTCTTTCAAATCTTTTTCATCTGGCACCCAAATTTCGAGACATATCTCAATTATCTATTTACCCTAATTTAAATTGAATTCAAAATTGTTAAAATTTTGCGTCCATACTTATTTTCCCGCCGCAGTAGATATGTACATATATGTATGAATACATATAGAAACAATATTTTTAATTTGCTAAGCCCTCACGCAAATAACATTGTTAACCGCCGCAGGAATGTCCACACACAACCCATGCTAGAATAACACTCAATATTTCAATATTTCATATCTTTCACGAGGGCTATTTGATAAGTCAGACTTCTTATCTTCCAAATAGTAGGTTTTGACAAGGATCCAAATGGTCATTTGTTTCAGTGATAGCCTATTAAATCCACCCAAATATCCTAACGAACGGAGGGCCCTGAACTGAAAGTTAAAAAGTTACTGATTTATCAAATCGTCCTCGTAAATGTATACACATATGTTTGTATTTATTTTTTATAATTTTTTTTTTTTTTTTTTTGAATACCAGCACCAGCAATCACAATAAAGTACCAAACAAAAACACAACATAATTGCAATAGCAACAACGCAACAGAGGTGTCAGTAGCAACTACAAAATTCACAGACCCATCATCGACCAATCCTATGAGTGTCAGCCCGTTATTGTTAGTAGATTGTGCTACACACACACATTCGCTCGTCCGTTTGGCTGACTATTCTAACACTCGCACACATTTGAATACTTGCCAAAACTTGGTGATATTAAATTATAAATTCCACACCATTTAAATGATTCAAATGGAGATGGGACGATTGTGAATTCAAAGGCAACTGTTAGTGTTACCTCGAGAGGAGGTCTGTTGGCACCAAACCACTCGCGATAGTGTTGTTTCAAGGAAGTTCTTTTAAAGACAACACATTTCTGTGGAATAGTGATCGATTTCTTGGCTATTGGCATAAAATTAAATACTTAATATTTTGAGATCTAGGTTTCCTAAGTTAGAAAGCGCCCCCTTTCTTATGATACAGAAGGATTCTGGGCACAATAGAAGCCAATGAGTCCAGTAAACCAGAGTATCCAAAAAATTATCAGACCAAGAGTGTTCAGCTTGTTTTCTATTAATTTTTCATTTATTCAGTCAAGATCGGTGTTCCAATTCCAGTGTTTTCGCTTGATATTGAAGTTCGCGCATTTTTCAATAATGTATATTTCAGCTTTGGAAAATGAATATGCATATATATATATATATATATAAATATTTGGAATTTATCATATCTTTGAAATTACAATGTCCTTTCAATTAATCCTGAGAGAGAAAAACTATAAACGCAGATTTACTATATTTAGCCCCCAGGTTTGTGAATTTTGATTACTTCATGTGTTTCGATTTTTTTCTCTTATTTTTGTCGCACGGTGTAATATGAGGTTATTTTTTGAAAACAAAATTTAAAAACTGATTTTATTTACAAAAAAAACAATTTTTGGAGTTAATTGTTAAATCGGCCCAGCTCACGTTAATCTTAATCGTTTTCTGAATCATTTTGGCGAAAATCCAAACTGAACTTAATTTCATAATTCCGGTAGGAAATCAGTACCTATTTTGAAATATAGTATGTTGCACCCTAATCTGCATGCATGCATATGTACGTGCATATGTAAGATTGTGCTAAATATTACTTATTTGCCCGCTGCTCTGTAACCGCCGTGGTCCTGCACAGTTGGCATCATGTTCGGCTTCGACAGTTTTATTGTCGCCACTGTTGGCTAACCCACCGGCAGAATGCCAAAAACCACTTGCTAGCCACTATTTTCTATACTTACTATATATTGTACGTGCGCTCAGCTAGCAGCTGTCATGCAATTGCTATTGCTGATTGAACCTACTTGTGGAATATTCAAGCTTTTGGTTAGAAAATCGAGAGGCTGCGGACTGTAGGGGCGCATCTACTTCATTTATTTATGTATAAACACATTTGTGTCTTGGAATTAAAATATTAAAAATGCACATGTATGTACATACGTATATATCGATGCTCTTCTGCAATAATGACACAACTCAAAATTTCATATTTTTCAGTAGAGCCAAGTAAAGATTTTGTGTTTCCTAATTTAGCAAAAATAAGTATATGTTTAAACGTAATTATTCCGCAGTATTTGCAATCACTCTGTAGGGGAAATTTGTAAACGTTCACGAAAATAACTCTACTCGTATTACTGAACAACGGCACAAAACGAAAAATGTCGTTATTTCAAAAATCAAAAATCATCAACCACCTACCGACGGTTTTTCGACGGCCAATATTCACGATAAAAATGAGACATGTGCTATTGTTCAGTTTTAGGGGTTGCCTACTTCGATTTTGTGACAAATGGCAAAACTTCGACCCAGTCGGATTGGTAACAAGTAAGCATGTGTCGATTTTCCACAGAAAAATGTGGTTATTTATAGACCTAATACATACATATCGCTCCCCAAAACAAAAACAGTCACAACTCAAAATTTAAAAAATTTTTCCCCCCCATAAATCAGTTTAGATGCAATATTTCTACCGTCCCGTCGTGTACACGATAACTTTAGCAAAAATTGAGATATCCCAACGAAATTTAGTATGTAGATTGCCAAGGTAGGTTGGTATTGAAAATGGGCAAAATCGGACCCTAAACACGCCCACTTCCCCTATAACGGCAGTTTTCAGAAATACGAAAACTGCGATATTTTATAAACTACTGAAGATAATTCACTCAAAATTGATATTTACAATAATTTTTAGACGAAAAATAAGAATATTATAATTTTTTGGAAAATGGGCGTAGCCACGCCCACTTGTGATTACATGTATGTATATTGTTAACCGCTCCACCAATTTCTCCCAAACTTGGCACAGTTGTTGGCCTTGGTACAACATATTAAATGACTGAAAATTTTAATAATCGGACAATAAGCACGCCCACATCCCATATAACGGTAATTTAGTGGAATACGAAATCTTCGATAAATCAGTAAATGCTAAAGCTAATTTATTCAAAATTGCAATAATTCTTTAGCAAAAAATACGTTTATGATACAATTTTGGAAAATGGGCATGGCACCGCCCACTTATGACCACATATGTGTATCTCAGTAACCGTTCGATCAATTTGTACCAAACTCGGTACGACTATTGTGCTTGCCACATAAAAGCAAAAATTGTAAATTATTAAAATCAAACTAAAATTACATCCACTTTTCATATAACGGTAAATTTCAGAAATGCTTGAAACTTCGATATTTCGAAATTTAAAAGCGCTAATTTACTCAAAATTGATACTAACAAAAATCCCTTGAAAAGAAGTAGTATTATTATGGAATTTCGGAATTGGGCGATGTTATCGAAGATGTTTGAAATTGGGGTAAAAGCACCCTTGCTTACCATGTAGCGGTCGTTTTCAGAAAAGTGAAAAAAACTATATTTAATACTTGCGCCGGGTATTTTATGTTCGGCTCCGCCTAAACTTATGGCCTTATTCATAAAAAACAAAGTAGCTTTAAAAAAGGTTCATAAACTGAAAAATTTATGAAAACGTCATTTTATAAAGCTCTTTAAACCTACTTTAATTTTTATGAATAAGGGCCTCAGACTTTTTACTTGTTTATCGAAGAGATTTGGTTAGTAAAAAGTTCTCAGCGATTTCAGCAACATTGGTTTTTCTTTACTATGATTGGCTACCTTCTATTTTAATTCTTTTTTTATCATTTCAAATGGATTTTATCGGAAACGCGTGTGTACTTTTTGTGCTTAACTTGTTCTTAAACAGTAAAGAAAAATACAAAATTTCAAAAAGGCTACCATTTTTTACAAAAAAAAACTATAAGAGATCAAAGCTGTATGCCTAAACTCTCAAGGACCCATAAGCATTTCGGCTTATCCTATTTGCGAATGACTCCATTAGAATTTCATAAAGCCACACATTTTGTGGAAGCAGCCCCGAATAAATAAAGACATGGATGTAGTAATACAAATAATGATTAACTTAATTCGCCCAAAACCGAAGCTCCTATACCCGGCTTAGGCATTTCCATTATACAGAAAATAGGCGTGGCTATTGACCGATTTCACACAATTTCGACATCTTCGCTACTAAGATAAGAGCAAATGTGTGCACCAAACTTGAGAGCGCTCGATTAAATCGTTACTGAAACACAAATATGTATTTTATATAAAGCCTGGTGTCACACCTTTTTTTCAATTTTTTAAAAGAGTATTTTCATGGAAAAAATAAAAATATTTTTCTACCATGAAGAAGCTTCACATAAAAAAGTATTAAACAGTAGGTTTCGCCAAATATTTGTTTAATTTTTAGTTATTACTCTAGCGTACTTCAACAAATGTTTATTTTTTTCTTTGTAGAAATTTCAATTTTGCTATTTAATTACATTTTTTTTTTT
>NW_016162622.1:25113-41722 GCF_001687245.7 Rhagoletis zephyria
TAGTGATTTAAAAATGCAATTAAAACCTGAAATGCTCGTTGTTTAGCGTAATATTTTTAGCGAAGTAGCAGCTAAAATGCCCAATTATAATTTTTATCTAAACAAAAATTTGATCAAAAATTTTTTTCCGTTAACTGCCGAACTGTCGTCAGCCGTATTTGCAACTCAATAAAAATATTTAAGCATTTTGCGCGTTCGAACTTTTGAGATGCGTGCGCGCGTCCCCCGCGGACCGCTTTTTATTTGGCATTTCGGCAGCGCGAATCAGTTGGATGTGCGACGATTTTATTTTAATTTTTGAATTTTTCTTCTATTTTATTTTTCGTACCAAAAATACACATTTTCAAAGTGCTTGTTAGTTCAAGGCAGTCGTCCAAAGGTATTTCTGTAGCTTTATGGCTCATTTGTTTTTACTTTCAATGCGCGCTCTCTCCGCGCACGGCTTGCCGTCGGCCCCTCGGCTGTCGTTAATTTGTTTACTTTTTGCATAGTTTGAGATATTAAACCTCATAAATTCTGGCAATTGGCTGGTCGTTCGGTGTTGCAATGAGTGCCACTGACGTCAAAACAAGTGGCGATTTTTGTGTGTTTTATACATTTTCATTTCAAATTCATTTTCCAAACGAATGAGTTGCAAGAAAGGGAGGGTGATGGAAGCGCAATAAATGTGCGAATATTTCAACTAAGTTATTGCGGCTATTTTTTTATTGCTAATTTAATTTCAGCTAGTTTCATGTAAAAGTTTATTGAAAATAAGAAAAAAAAACAGGAAGCGAACATAACAGTTATTGATGAAAATTGTGATACATATCAATCGATTTCTTTTTTCGCCCAGACTCAAATATGAAAACAAATTTTTATGCAAATTTAAAAAAAAAATTCAATTATTTTTTATTTTTATATTACATTTCTTAGATAGAAGTTATTGGAGATTTTTGTTTATTAAAGTCATCAATAAAATTCAGCCAGTGACTTTTACTTTTAAAAGTCATTCATATAAATTCAGTCACCGACTTTTGTGTTTTAAATCATACGTATAAAAGTCATTAACAATTTTTCGCAGTTAAGAAGGTGTTGGGCAACAAAAGTTTACTACGACTTATACAAATGACTTTTGTAAGTACGATTTAAAAAATAAAGGTCAGTATCTGATTTTTATTTATGACTTTTATAAATAAAAGTCTTCGATAACTGTTATCTAAGACATATCATGTAAAAATCCCTACCCCTAATAATTTTACACAACCATCATCGCCAAAGACCCTTCTCCCGCGTGTATTTTCCAAATTTTTGGCGTTTACCAAGCCTAATACCACGTTGATAAGACCCAAGTAGCTCGTCGACAATTAGTTGTATCCTTTCATAAAATATGCACATTATACCGTATATCCGATACATGCCTTACTAAGCCAGGCCTCAAAGGCCTTGTCTCTTAGTCGTTGTTGTAAAGCTCAACTAGCGGGAGCCCCAAGGAACGACAGACTCCCTGTGAATGCCGTTTATGATCTGATTGTTTGCAGTCGTGTCCAGTGGTTGTTGGATTTTTGTCGGTACCTCGGATGCCTTCTGACGTGCCTTGGCAAAGGCCCTGCCGCAAGCAGGTGTCTGCTCAGGTACCCACGTCTGTGGAACCCTACCAGGAACTGCTTGAACGAAACAGTGTTTTGCTCCCTGATAAGGTGCATTTGGGCCTCGCGCTGTAGGTGGTGTTCAGGTGATATAAGAAGGCACTCAGTGGCAGTCCGGACTGCCGCGTTCTGACAGATATCAACTTTTTGTCACCGCACTTGCCACCATTTAAAGAAAAGGACATTCCACGGTCAGAACAACTGAAGAGATGCAGCAAAATGTCACCCATAGAGACCACAAAAAAAAAATCATATCCAAAGATCTCTCATCAGCCGCCTTGTGATTGCTATCCACTCCCTTTTACATCAAATTATGGCCAGCTAACTGGGTTACAAGAATTGTAATTTAAATTACAACTTTGAACTGGAAAAAAAGCGTCAAGAATAAGAACAGAACCTAATTGAATACCATCCGCTGCAAATGCAATCAACGGCGAAGGAAGAAAAGTAAATGGAAAAAATTAGGAACAAAGTTGAACATACGCGTCCTCATCGAGGGTAAACCCAAGTACTGACACCAGGGAAATGGCGATGGTAAAATGTAAAAACCAGGAAAGAGGCTAATAAAAATCATGTTAAAAAGGCAAAGGATTTATGTACAATGCTGCTGAATAGGCCGCGTAGTAGGGCAACAAAGTTGATGGCAGGCGGAACAAGTAAAATGTACTAATAGAAAAAACGTGTGAGGTGANGAAACGATAAAAATCGAAGCAGCAACATTAGGCATGACAAGGCAAAGGAAATAGACTGTAAAAAAATTAATGTGCATGGGAAGCGGCAGTTGGTCGGTTTGGCAGGCAATGTTTCTGCGAATGCGTACCTACAGTTGGCGTGGTATAGATACTTCACATATGCATACCTACGTACATAGTATACAAAACATACATACATATTTATGCAACAGATTATTAAGGTCATGTAAGCGGCTGCCAACGCTGTGAAAGTAATTCAGACGAATGAGTACTAACGCGTACTTATATTTTTGTAGTACTTCTATGAGTGTAATCAAAGCGTATAAAGCATGTGTTATTTATACTACATAGTAGTCATCAGCATTGCACTTCGCTTATATAGAAATGATGTCAAATGGGACAAAGGAGAACATAATGAAATGCGCACATGAAAAGTCGTAATGGCAGCAGTAAAAGTGCCACCCCATCAATTCACTAATACACATAATCGCATATACATACATGTGTATCCACAGCTAAATATATAAAACAATTGCCATTTTATTAGCTTTGCGAAACGTTCGAAATTACAAGAAAACTAGATTGGAATTTCATAAAATTAAAAATTAGAGTGGAAAAAGTAAAGAATTTATTATCAACAACCTTAGCAGCCCCGAAAGGTAAACAGAAAATAGCGAATTTTATTTCAAAAATTTGCTTATTATCTCGATATGTATTATAAGATACGCAAATGAAGTAAGAATTTTGAAAAACAAATTTTGTTTCAACTAAACTGCCCGTTTCTGTATGAAAAAAATTTAGTTCGTAGCTAATCTTTTATGCATAGAGTATGCAGCAAAAATGTGTCAATGTCGTATGAAAACTGAAAAAAATGCATTTGTTTAATGCGTTATAAAATACATAAATATATGTATGTAATTGCCTAATTTTTTGCGCCAAGCCAAAAAAATTAGCTGACATTTTAATTTTTTTATATTTGCTTTCTTAGTTGTGAGTTACATTTTATTAATCATTTTTATAAGTCAGTAATTACATATTTTCAAACATACGACTGAATAAAAGTATATGGGGTGTTCCATACAAAACGGACGGGGGATTACGAATGGCAACCGAAATTCAGTTGGGTTGCCAGTGGCTGCATTGTTATTACAGATGACAACTGGTAATTGAAAGCTGGCAGCTGAGTTGTTATATGGCAACTGCATTTGTAGGGTTGCCACGGAAAATTGTATTGAGATGATTTATTTCTCTTTCTGTTTCTCCAGCTTATTTTCTTCAAAAATTTATTGTTTTCAACTTTTAGCGCTTAACTGTAACAAAATATGTTGATAATTATTTTTTGGTTTAAAAAAACATTTGAATTAAATAATAAGAATTACATATTTCAGCAAAAGACACTGTTCAGATTATCGCCACTGCTGTGTAAAAATAATATAACGAACTATTCTATAGCGAACTAGTAAAAATTGGCGAAGATTTTGCGCTTTTTGTAACTAATTGTTAAATTTTCATGTACGATATATGGCGTATAAGTACGGTGACCATCCGTTCTGTTTTTTGCAGGACCGTACTGTTTTTCAAAGGTCGGTCCTGCGTAGTTTTCCAAACCTGAAAAACCTGAAAATGTACTGCTTTTTTCCAAGTGTCCTGCATTTGTCCCGCATTTTATCCGTAATTTTAAAATTATCGGACAATGGATGGATTTTTTCAAAAAAGTGTTTCTTGGTACTTTTCGTAGCTTTTCTTCAATATCTCATGAAAAAATCTCCCAATCAACGTAAGCGACTTACATCTCGAAGGGTATTGATGTGCCTCTTACCAAAATATATAACTTGTGGCGACTTCAATGAAAATTATTAGTGCCACAGGCGACCATTTGCATTTTGTCGTCACAGTCGAAAAAAGTGAAATTTTCAATCAAAATGCGCAGTTTTATTTGATTATTTTTTTCATTCGTTTAAAAATTCGATAAAGAAGATATATCATTACAGTAAATTTTGAGCCAGAGATAATGAAAATCGGATTATAAATGTAAATGCAATGAAGTGCAATCTGCACAAATTATATATCTTTGTAAAGGGCACATAAATACCTTTGTTATACTACGTAAATATATGTAGGCATATTTTTGAAAAATTGTCCTTCATTTTGAATCCATATTTATGGTCACCGTACGTATAAGTAACCTTCCTTTCTACATAGTCATAACATGCATATATAGAGTAAACGAGAATTTCGAAAACTTCTGAACGGATTTGGACGAGATTTTCTATAATATATCCTGTATCGACAGGATAGTGACCTTTGATATTTAGAACTTCCAAAGGGTTGCCACCACTCTAAAAAATTATAACATCCGCACCGTTCGTTGGATTACAATAAATTAAGTGGCAAATGAAACGGATTGGCCTCCAGAAAAGCATTAATGTAGGGTTTCCAACTGTTATGAAAATTACTATATTCAATCTTAATAAGCGAAGGTATCAGTTCTGCACCGTCACTGTCAAAGTATTTTAAGACTTAGCCTCTAGATGTGCAATAATGTATTATTTTTTCGAGTAGGGTTGCCAACTGTTTCAAAATTATAAGATAAGTTTGGTGGATAACAAAATGACATACCAAATGAAAGGTCATAGCCTTCTTTACAATTTATAAAGCAAAGACGAGATTTTTCGACCTAATCTCGAAAATTACTAAATGAATTTGGGCGAGATTTTTTTTAATATAATCTGAATCGACAGGAGTATTGTCTTTAGTGCTTAGAAACTCTATAGGGTTTCCCCCTGTCTAAAAAATTATAATATGAATTTATTGAATTACAAAACGAAGGATGGCAAATGAAAGGGCTTGGCCTCTAGATGTTCAGTAAGGTATTATTTTTTGACTAGGGTTGCCACCTGTATGAAAAGTTATAAGATATTCACCGATCGTTGGACTTAGAATGAGGTACCAAGTGAAATGATGTGTTTTCTGGATGTGCAATAAGCTTTTACCTTTTTTGAGAGGCATTTCTTGTTAGCGCCCGCAGATTTGTACAGTTCTTTCAATTATAAAAGACTAGGTGCCAATTAAAGAGCTTGGCCTCCAGATGTGCCAACCTGCCACCTGTACAAAAAATTATAAGTTGTGGGAGCTCCGTTGGTCTAAACAGTGATATGTCACTAAAAAAAGAACTTGGCCTCCAAATGCGCAATAAGGTTTTAATAAATTTTGATTTAAATAACAATAAAAAAACAATAAAATAATTAAATATGTAAATAAAATAATCGAATATCCGTTGACTAAGATTTCACTGGAATTAAGGAAAGGTTTTTTTTTTTTTAAGTTGTTGGGTTTGTCTTCCGCTAATTACAATAAAAAATAAAAATAGTACAAGTTTCCAAAAAGTGAGGTCTCTTCTTCTTGTAGCCTTCTCGTGGTAGACCCTGGATACTGTAAGTGTAGAAATTTTCAAACTAATAAGAGGTTAAGTTTTGAAAGTCTTTAAAAAAATGCATTTATAATTTTTAGTCATATGAATGAGTTTTTTAAAACGCACTGCTTAAAATTTTTCAATTAAATTCGCATTTTTATAACTTTAAATAATATAAATTAAAATTAATTAATTAAAATTATAGACTTAGTTGATAGATAAGCAACGCTGCTCAAAAATATGTTAGTGTGAAAGCCTGATCAAACACCTTCCGTTTGATACCCATATTGTGATATTAAATATTAAATAAGTATACACTTTTTTAATAAACGTATTTGTAACTGTTTAGCAAGGTGGCAACCACACTCCAAAATATTTATTTTATCTCTTCAAACCGTTTTTGTTTTACTATAGAAATTGAAGTATGATGTGGAGATTTTGAATAATTGTAAATTTTTATATAGATGGCAACGCTGTTTTTAATTTTTTTCACAGAAACTTTCTGCAGAAAATACCAAGTAGAATGGGAGAAAGGAGAATAAATCCGTTGAGTTGTTGACACCTTTAAGGCTGTTAAAACTAAAAAAAAAATTCAAAATACGTGCCCTCTCTGATTTTTTATAATTTTTGGCCACCTGGTACTTTACAATGTGCTACAGATTAGATAATAAGCTATACCATAAAAATATTTTTTCCCGATTTTTCATTGTTAAATAGTCAAGCAATAATTTTGGCCACTTTTTCTGTCTTCTGGCACACTGTGCACTATTAAACAAAATGACCCGAAACCCATATGAGTAAGTTTGTAGCCACAAAAGTGTGAAAATGCTTGTAATCCTTTTACCATTTAATGCATGAGCGAAAACGAAACGACGGCTCACAAAGCACTGAATGAAAATACTCATTTGCATGTGATTGTAAAGTATATTTTTCAAATAAGAAATAAAAGAAACTACGAAATCCAACCAACTCACTGTGAAAGTAAGCAGTCATGGTCGCTTTTATGGTGTTGTAAAATAAAGGGAAAAAAATAATGGCATAGAGCATGAAGAGATAAATATTTTATGAGGTGTCAAAGCAGATAGAGACATAAAATCATGTCCATAGACGAATGTGTATGTACGTATTAATGTATATTGGGGCGGGTCAATTTTTTTGTTTTGACTATGTGCGTATAGCATTGGAGCGCTCTACGTATAATTTGAGCAATTTTTTTTTTTGCCAAATTGCGAAAATATATTTCGGAGAAAATGTGACAATTCGCGCCCTGTTTTTAAATTAAAAAAAAAAACTCATAAATCCGAAAATGGATTCCTGATATCAAAGGGCCGCTGATTTGTAACATATTTTTGTACAAAATATAAGCACTTCTTTACGACACTACAGCAAAATGCTACGAAACCTCTTTCCGCAATTTGGCAAACTACCAATTGATATTAGACC
This sequence comes from Rhagoletis zephyria, assembly GCF_001687245.7. Classification (NCBI taxonomy): domain Eukaryota; kingdom Metazoa; phylum Arthropoda; class Insecta; order Diptera; family Tephritidae; genus Rhagoletis; species Rhagoletis zephyria. Next base: position 32,289 of record NW_016162622.1, read on the forward strand.
CATCCCATCCTAATGTATGTATGTATATGCTAACGAGCCTTTTATGCCCTTCTATCGCAACTATGTGGGGGTGCTTCCAAATTCGCTTACAGTCAACCGGGTGTCATCACCCTCGAAGAACCTTTTTGTGGTGCCACCATAAATGTACGACCAATTCATTCATTGCAGACGTCCCTTACAAGATGTCATCTAGCTAATGAAGATATACTTGGTTACATTTATATGCCCAACCGCATACATACATATACATATGACAAATGACCCAAAAAAGGATGTCCTGTAAATTGACGCACATGCAAAAACGCTATTGCATTAGTATTTTACTTCTTTCATTCGCAAAACGTAGAAAGCTGTAGAGAATTCGTGGAATACCATTGCGGCAACAAGGGTGACCTAGATTCCTATATATATACATATGTATGTATGTACGAAGATTTTGAAAATTCTCCATAATTATGAGCTTTTTCTTAGCTGCTTTTAAAGTTATTCTATTTTCTTTAAGTAAATCTTGTTCTATGAAAACTATTTAGTCATTTTTCAATTTACTTATTTCAATGAAACTGTTATTTTTTAGAATAGTTATTGCCAACAAGTACTACTTTGCCGAACAAAAATCATACTCTACGAATTTTGTATACTTCTATCCTCCTTTATGATGGAAAAAGATGTGAAGGGCAAGATCTATAGCCCCGTTTATGTGGGCGGTGGGCATGAGAGATGATAAGTAGATTGACAATATGGAAACTGCAGAAGGAGAGAAGCAACTGACAAGGTTTTTTTTTGGTCTCGGCCCGGCCATGTAAAAAGGAACGGATTTTAAGATTTTACTTGGAGAAGATTTTGGCTATAAAAATTATTGGTTTTGGTGAGTGCTAAAAGCATCTAAAATAGAAATTTTTCGTAACCGTTCTCACCGTCAGAAAATTCAGACCTCGTCGGAGCCCTTGGCATAGTAGTCTGCAATACTAGGTTCCAGCATAAAAAGATCCGTCAAACTACAAAACGAGAAACAAAGCTATTCGATCATGTTGTGGTAGACGGAAGTCGCGCTTCCAGTGTTTCGGATGCATGCACGAAATATGCGCATCCAACAAGGGGAGCTCAACATAAAAGAGCTGCAATCAAATTATAAAGCCAGCATATTTATCATTCGATCCTCAAATATGCTTACGATAGTGTGAAAAGACTATATAATATTTTTTTTTCTTGATTTACCTTTTACAAACTCCTCACTAGTTTTAATAATATTCGATAAAGCTGTGCAGTTTGTTTTCTGACTGACTTCGCAAGTAATTTTATTACCAGTTCGATTAAACGCTTTGGTAGTGCGGAGTGGATACGGGGTTCGAATTCTAAAAAAGCTATGGAAGATATTTCAGCAAAATTTAGGTGCTCAGATTACAATCTATCATTCATTGCTCTAAGTAATTATTCCGCACACGGATTCTGCGGCCAATTACACCCATTGCTCCAAATTAGACCGCAGCACCTCTCACTCACCCACACTTCTTGGTTGCTGGATCTCTGCACCGTTTTTCCAGCCGAACTGCAACGAAGCGGCAATGTGGCTTATCGACTCTAAACTCTCTCGGATAGCCAGGCAACTATTAACGATAAATCCACATCTAAGATAAGTCATGGAGTGTAGACATATTTTGAAGAAACTGGAAAAAGTGCACAACACAAATTTAGAATGGTGCGAGGCCACAAAGGTATATTAGGCAATTTTATAGCAGAGACCCAGACGAGAAAGGCAATGTCCTTCTTTGTTCTACTATCATCATGTCACCATTGGCTGTAAAGTAACTTTATCGAGCAATCCGTATAGCTACTGTGCGACACATCTGGCCTTAGTTGGGAGAAGATCAAGCTCACTCTTCCTACTGGACAGAAAACTGTATCGGTATATCAACAGATTGGGTCTACAGTCGAACAACTTATTTCGTAGTTCCTACGATGTGGAAGCAATTGAAAGTATGGAGCTGTAGTTATGTGACTGCCCCCAATGCCGCAGGCCCGCTGACTACGCTGTAACCTACAATTGGCCTTAAATTTTTGTAAAATGGTGCCAATTCGTGCAGTTAATTAAATTTTCAAGTAAAAATACGAATTTTTCGGAGTACTGAACATATTTTCCCAAAACCACACTAAATTTTAGAAATTTAAGCAGATATACATACATGCATGTGTAAATATCATTATATACTCTGTTAGGTTTTTCGAATGATAAATTTGTATGCACATGCATTTATACATACAATTGTCAGCTCAACACAAGAGCTGATATCCATTCAGTAACACTGAAGAGAATTCATATGTGCATATGCCTACGATAGCAGCTCGCTCATTACCAAACCGGTGCTATGACAGAAGCGCTTACAAACAATGCAACAAATTTGGCGCTGCACTTAAAATAGAGTCAGAAGCTATGAACAATTTTGAGTGTTTGCACAGAAATTGTTGATGTAGCCCCAGTTTCGTAAACACAAAAGTGTCACGTTCAAAGACAATGCCAAACAAAAGCATCACATTAAAATTTGCACGCCTCCTGCATACATACATATATATCGGTGGTCACAAGCAATAACCGCCCAAGTCGAAAAAAAAACTGAATTCGAAAAAAAAATGTTTTAAACATTTGGATTGTAATGTTTACCTTATAGAGAAACCAAAGTATGTTCGTTTATAACATTTTAAATAGCCTAGCTGGCGAGATGGGGATTTCACAAACACATGGAATAGTAGTTGCAGAATACGATAGCATACATAACTCAATTTTTTCTTAAGTCGACTTAGGCGGTTAATGCTTATGCCGACAGATTTATACATAAGAGTGTATGCATGTGCATGATTATTACAGCTCCCTGCAGAAAAAAATTATCAATTGATAAAAAATAACCAACTTATAGTTAGATTTTTTTCGAGATTACGATAAATAACTAAATTTGAATTAGCTATGACAAAACTAAGTTTAAGTGGGTTGTAAAGTCATGCAGGAGTCATGCAGACATTACCGGGTGTTTATTTTCTCTAAAAGTATTCTCATACAAAAACTGCTTTCAATACACTTTCTTCTGCACTTCGCAGATGCTTTCTCGAATTTAGGACAAATAAAATAAAGACCAAAGTTTTATATTATCATTTTTATGTTACGTGTAATATGTAATGTTAAATAAAGTGAATAAATAAAAATTTAAAAAATTTAAAAAAATCTTTTTTATTTATATTTTATGTCCAAAAGTAGGCAACTAATGCAGAGGAAACCAAAAAATTCAAAAGTAATTAGTTACGGCCGAAGGAAATAATTAATAAAGATGTGCAACTAGTTGACTGCTGGGTAGTGATAAGTTAGCTATAAACTAGCCCCGTTTCCTGCAGGGGCTATTATAACCGACACACACGCACGCATGTTTCGGGAACAAAAACCAGTTAACAAAGAAGTGAAAATGTTCAGCGCGGCAAAGCATTCAAACAATAAAGCGTAAAAACAATTACGACAATACATAGCTGCTATGCATGCGACATTTGCATGTTTGCTGGGCGACAATATTGTATAGTGGCAGACACATTAAGTGACAAGGCGAAATCACAAAATGACAGCAAGTGTCATTTGTTGGATATGTTGAAGGCTACAATAATCACGTTTTTACTCGGTGCACGATTGGAGCGTCAGCGATTCCATTGAATTATTATAGCTCTCTGTTGAACTTTGACCGGGGGTGGCTACATTTTTTTCAATTGAATTATTACCCCTTTCATATATTTTTATTTTATATTTTCTGTCATTCAACCGAGAGCTCCAATTGGCCAATAGGGAAGCGCATATCTTTATATATGAACATAGGAAATATTTTCAGGTCCAAAGATGCCAATTAATCTTCTTTCATATCATTGAATTTTCTTTATGAAGATGCATCTGTGACCAAATTAAGAAGTTATGAAAAAAAAACATTTCCAAAAGATTCTCACTCAAGTTTTGAAGCATGACCCATACGACCGGTTGACCCACTTTTTATTAATGATATACACAGGCTCGCTAAAAAAAAAACATTCTACATGTCTTTGACCACCCTCCTGTCCCTTATAAAATGGTGGAAAATGTTGTTTATTGAAAAACGCAAAAATATGAACTCTATTTTTTCGCCGTATTACCGACTTCCGTACATATTGGATGTCAATTTTTTAAATGAGATATTCATGCTTTTACCACAGATTCGCATTCTGCGGATATAAATACGTAACTTGTGTTTGAATTTTTTTTTATCGGAAGTGCCGTTTTCAATCTCCAAATTACCTTTGAGTTTTAACTTGTCCTGGATTTTTGTTTAGAAAAATTTCTATTTTTTAGTGTATCGCATACCAAACTGAACTCTTTCTCCTCCAAGAGGGATTTCGCCATTTGTAAAAAGTACCTCATACGTATTTGCCGTTATAATCACGGAACCCATTTGATTCGATCACGCCATAAAAAATGATAAATTTTTTTTAAATTATTTAAAATAGCTAATGAAAGTTTAATATGCTCCTTCAGTCAAGCTTTTGAATTTATTATTCCAAAAACCGACTAAATACACCTTGCGGGCGTAAATTTTACGCACAAAAAAAATTATATATTCGCGCACCTATGGACAAAATAGGGTAAAACTGCGTATTTAGTTTTCCTCCCTGACGTCAGAATCTTTCTTTAAAGGGCTTTGAAATTTCCAAAATATTATTGCTTAAAAAAAGTATTTAAAAATTTCAGGGCAATGAAGAATAACAATGTGGGTATCAACTAAAAGTGAAAAATTCCGTAGAATGAAAAAAAACATAACATATTTGTTGTATAAGTACAAATGGGTATAAAAAATGTCCTTTTAAAATTTTGTCCTTGAATATCCTTGAAAATTTTCAATATTTATTTTTGAAAAAATTGCATGCCCGAATTTCGTCTCCCTAAATTTATTAGCTTAAAACATAAATTTAATAAAAGTCGCATTTTGAATACCTATTCGTCCTTTTAAACCAAACCACTTTAATGTTTTTAAATTCTACAGAATTTTTTCTTGCATTTGGTACCTATATTGTTATTCTACAATGGAGTGATTTTAAAAATTTTTTGGATTAATCATATTACTGCTAACCACAAAGTAGATAATAAAATTCGTTCATTTTATTGCACGCCTTGGTAATTACTTCGTTTCTTGCAAATTTATTTCCCCGCTTTAATAGCTTCCTTATTCTTCACAGAGTTAAACTTTTTATATTTCCATAAATAAGTAGCAATAAAATGAAGCACCAGAAATACACTTCCCTACAAATATCAGGCAAGGGACAACAATAAAATATTGCAATAAAATTAAGGAAAAAGTTAAATTTTGTCCATCCGAAATAGAAAAATTTTCAGCAAAACTCTACTGACCATTGATGGGTCATTGTAGGAAATTTGAATATCAACAACAAACAATAGCTACAAAAAGTAGAGCAAAGAAAAGGATAACACCAAACCGTTGAAGAAAGTTGAACGAAAAGAAACTCGTCGCACCGCATCAAAGTTTTCTATATACACAATGATATCCGGCGCAATAATGGTCAAGTATCTTACTTTCTGCTGCATACACTAAAAAAGGAAGACTACATATACTTAATATTTGCAACGAACGAAGCCCACTTGCCCCCATTTTGTGTGCGATTGAGCCAATCTGTGGTAGTAGCAACAATAAAAGTGCAAACAAGAAAGCTGCTTGCGATGAGTTTGCCAACACGACCGAACTTTGTGTCTTTTCAGGAAGGCAGAAGGAAGACAAAGCAACATCTCTAAATGCAAAAACCGAAGAAATAATGACAATGGAATTGCCGTTGCCTGCGCTTAAGTACTTTGCATTTTGGTAGGCGGACAGTATTGGAGCAGCAGATGTGTATGTATGCAGGTATGTACTTATGTATTAGCAGTTATATGCAGCTTTCAAATTTGATATTGCTTCTTAAAGAAAACTGAGTGCTTCAATTGTGATGAGCAGGCTACGGATTTTATGGAAATTGTTTTTTTTTCTGCTAAAGAGATAGAGTATATTCGATTAAGAATGTCCACGATTTAGCTTTCCCTGATTCCATATATACAAATTTGATGTACAGTTTTTTGCGTTTTCTACCTTAAAGGCCAGTCAGTATGCAGCTCTCAAGAAAAGCAAAAACTCCACATAAAATGGCGTAAAATAAATGGCTAAGAAATTTTCATGGGTCTAATTTCCTTAAAGCAGTTCGCTGCCCTTAAGATATTTGCTACGCTTTCTAATACGTTTTTCTATTTTTTTAAAGTTTTCTGTAAAAAAAGAGTACCAGGCAACCCATGTTACAGAAATATATGCCCGTTCAATTATTTCTGGGGGAAAGAGTGAGGCAACATGATGCGAAGTATCCAGATGTCAAAATTCATTGCAAAATAATGGCAATAGTTTTCTTGTCCGTTTTCTTGCGAGCTGCATACTGGCCGTTAGTTGTAAAAGGCAAGAAAAAAGCCGTTATTATTGATAATATGAAAGTTTTAAACGTTTCATATTAAAATTGGGCGCCCATTTTATCAGCTCATGTCGAGCGCATGTTTAGTACATTCAAGGCTTTTCTTCGCGAAAATCTAATGAAAATGCAAATGTTACTACAACTACAGAGATTAAAGTTTTGTGAGGTAAAGCCTCCAAAGGAGGAAATAGTAATAATAAAAATCTGTAAAATAAATTAATTTTTTGATTATTTTTCGGTGTTTATCTTTTTTTATTGCTTTCTTTTACCTTTTTTGCGTTACCTAGTGCTTTTTCCTGCCTATTTCGTTATTTGATATGGCCTTTTTTATAGGGTTTTAGGTCCTAAAAAATCCATTCCCTGGTGATGAGACTGGAATTTCGATGCCAATATTTTTGTTTAGCCTTCTATAGCATTTTCAGTTTGAATAAAACCATTTTCAAATCAAGTGAAACCTTCTTGAAATTAAATGAAACCCTTTTCAGATTCAATGAAACATTCTTAAAAGGAATATTTTTACCGATTTCGTTATCTATGAAAATCGATATTTTTATCGATTTTCTGAACGATTTTTGTTATAGATTTTACTATCGATTATGTATCGATTTTTATCGTTATTGTTATCGATATTTTTTCGATTTTGTTATTGATATTTTTATGGATTTTTTAATCGATTTTTCTACCAATATTATTATCGATTTTGCTATAGAACTTTGTATCGAATTTGTCATCGATATCGATTTTGTTAACGATCATTCTACAGTGTGTTCCAGGCGCACCTTCTTTTTTCATTTATCCGTCGATTTTCTTCCCTAGTAGCATAATTTTTTTTGCAAAAGAACAGGCTTTAATATCAATGAAAAAAATGTTACAAAAACTCAGTTATTTTTAACCGACTTCAAAAAATCCTCCTCGGTTATCAATTCGTCGGATTTCTTGTATGTATGTTACCGCATAGCTTTAAACCAGGTTAACCGATTTCTATAATTCTGTTTTTGCTTAAAATTTACTTGTTTAATTGTTAAAACTTTAAATTTTTCGTAAAAAATAAAATATCGTGTGAAAATTACCTGAACTATAAAAACAGAACACAGATTCGTATACTACGAATTAAAGTTAAGTTTACGTGTTTCGGCGTTTTTCTTGTAATTTCAAAACTTGAGATTTTCCATACAGTGTTATTTCACGAAATATTCGCCTAGACGCACATAGCTACATACAAAAGTAGCTTTTAACAGACTGCAACATCAAATGTCGATGCTACAAGCTTCTGCAATTTATGCCATCCCATAAGTAAAAGTAGTTGCTGTTGACAACAATTCACTCGATATTTGAGCTTTGGGCATAAGTAATGTGACTGATATTGAGTGCTGACAATATTGACAAAGCGCACATATTGAGTAGACATAAAAATACGATTAGCATGCCGGCAATAACGAAGCGTCCCTAGCGGGTGCTCTGGACGTGCTGTGTATGGATGTGGTCAGAAATTGAATGCTGATTAATAGTGCGGACGGCAAAACATACTTAGATGTGGTTTGACGATATTGCAAATGAAATGCGAGTAATCGGGTTGGTTGCTGTAGGGGCTGGTGGGCTGCATGGCAATATGGCAGAGCTGTTGGATAGACATACATATTTAGTACATAAATATTTAGGCACGTCTGCACAAAGTCCACACTATGTATATCTAGTTAACCACAGATATTTGAGTGTATATTTAAGCGACAAAATGTATGCTACTTCATTATTTATCGCGCTATGCATTCTTCGCAGAGAAGTGCAATGTCAACATTTGCATCAAATTGCAAGTGCTATTACCAACGGAAGAATTCCATACAAAGGAAAAAAACTTTAGAAATGCTTTCCAACTATTTTCAAGTGCCTCTGAATAACAGAAAGACGTGTAATGGTATGTAGAAAAATTGCAAAGTTAAGCGGAAAGTGAATTATAAGTACTGTAAATGGCAATCAAGTGCACGTATAAATACCAACGCACTTACACACAGTTCCTGAGCTGAAATGCAAATCTACTTTTCTGTAATATTTGGGTCAGGAAGTCGTAAAAAGCAAATTTTCGCATCTGTCATATTTATCGCAAATTATCTGTACTTTAGTTCTTCGCTTTCTCACAAAAAGTTTTCGTTTTTAGCAGAGCGGAGAAATTCAAACGTTTATATTATTTACATGGCTCACTTATTATATTTTTACATACACACATACATGCAACTACGTCCATTAGCCGCAGGGAAAAATCGAATGTAGTTAGTTCTTGAGATGAGGAGGCGAACGAGGTGTCGAGTTTCTTGAAATAATTGTATCGCAAAACTTTCGTTACAAATTATCTATGATCTAAATTGTGGCCTCAGAATAATGGGTCTAATTTGCATTGCTGTTTAGGTAAACTGAAGTTAGTCCTGGGTTAGTCTCCTTTCAATACAGAATAATCCGAATTTACTTATAATTTTGACATTAGGTAAAAATATATTCAAAGCTTCCATTAGCAGAATTCTGTATTCTCTGGGATCTCACAGCAAAAAAAAACTTTCCAGCCTCAGTACTGTTCGTCACCCGTTAAACGCGTCTGCCTAAAGTTTGCCGAAACTCCCTTGCCAGAAATATGTGTGTATATTTTATAATGTCCCTTAGTCGACGAATTACTCTGTCCCTTGAGTGGCAGGGTCTTCGATTTTCAGAGCTATGCGGATGACATTGCTATACTTTAACGAAGGAAAATGTCTGGTAGATATCTCCGATAGCAAGCTCTTATAACACCCACAGCTAAATAAAGCTATACCAAAGGCCAGGACAAGACTCATATCTCTCATCCACTCTCAGGGCTATAGAAGAAGAGGGGGCAGAAATTGCGCATATGGAACCTGTCTAAATTATTTCGGTTTCAACCGAAACTGTGCATGTATGCTTTATTTCGGTTT
>NW_016162624.1:0-18007 GCF_001687245.7 Rhagoletis zephyria
TGCAGTGTTGGTGCTTGTTGAGGGTTTTGCACATGCGCCTGCAGAGCTGCTCGGGCCATTTATGAGGTGGGTTTTGTCGAAGGCTGAGGTATGCTCAGCCGCTCCAGAGTTCAGCGAAGGTCCCACTAACCCCCACCAAATAAAANAGTCCAGCGAAGGGCCCACTAACCCCCACCAAATAAAACACAATGATTTATGTATTAAGTCGAACACACCCACACACACGCGGCTATCTAGAAGGCCGGCAACTTGTCGTGCAGGGGAGAGCGGAAGGTAAAGAGCGAGAGTCGGCAGTCGGTGTCGGAGATTATCCGGCGGGTAATTGTACGGTGACGGGAGTGTTACTAGTGACAGCGAGATTAGCAGTGGTAAGTGTCAGTCGTAGCGAAGAGCGTGGCCATGAGAGCAGTCGCGATGGTTGTGACGGCGACGGCGATGGCTGTGACGTTGGCAGTGGCCCATATAATGATGAGGGCGGCAGCGACCTCCCGCAGTGGTGTTGTATGCAGCGAAGGGTAAGTGCGGCCCCTTCTAATTACGACGGTGACAACGGTGCTGGGCGATGATGGTAGTGGCGATTACCGTACTCGCGACGGGCGGTAGTGGTCGGCCTGGGGCGACGATAATGGCGGCGGCCCCAGTAATGAAGACAGTAGCAGCGGACCCTGATGGTGGCAATGGTGACAGCGGCCCTGGTTGGCGATAGTTAGCGTTCGCGGTCCTCGGTGATGATGGCGGGCGGCCCACGGTTGTAGCTTCGGCCTTGNGCTTCGGCCTTGTGGCGGCAGTGGTAATAGCGGCCCCGTGATGAGAGCAGCGGTACGGGCCCTAGCGGTGACGATGGTTATGGCGGCGGCCCTGGATGACGGTGAATAGCGGGCGGTCCTCGATAGAATTGTCGCCTTGGGGCGGCAGTAATAGTAGCGGCCCCCGGTGATTAGAACGGCGGTATGGGCCCTAACGTTGACGATGATTATAGCGGCGGCCCTGGATGGCAGTGAATAGCGGGCGGTCCTCGATAGAATTGTGAGCCTTAGGGCGGCAGTAATAGTAGCGGCCCCCGGTGATTAGAACGGCGGTATGGGCCCTAACGTTGACGATGATTATAGCGGCGGCCCTGGATGGCAGTGAATAGCGGGCGGTCCTCGATAGAATGTCGGCCTCAGGGCGGTAGCGGTGCTGGCGGTCCAGATTTGTTGATACCTACGGACAACCAATGATTAGTACGGTCCCCCAGGGCATCGAAAGGTTGCCTAGTCCCCCCGTATGTATTCGCGGCCGCTAGGCGCTGTAGGGAGGTGGTTCCCTCCCCTTCAGCGCCCGCTAGCCGCGCGGTATCGCAAGCAGGCAGGGGTGTTCGGAATTGGGCAAGCCCAAGCGGATCTCGCCCCCTGTCTACTTGAGACCGTAACCAAAAATGGGTCTAGCCCATAATGGTTTTGGGGTGTTGCCTGAGGGGTATTCCCCCCCCTTGCAGCCCCTCCTCAACCCATCAGTCTTCGTCCGAGGAGGAAATCTAAGAGCGCCCCAAATAGGCCCGAAGCCCAAGCTGCGCTCCGTGCTTACCTACGGACAACCGATGCTGGTTGAGTTCATGCTGGCAGCTTTAGCTCTGGTTTTGTATGAACCGGCTTATTCCGTGTTATGGCTTTTGCACAGTGAACTTCTTCCATCTGTTGGTGCGCATGAGTATCCAAGTTGCTGTTTGTGAAATCTGCATGTGCTTACCATGCCAGCTTCGCGGGGTGCTTTTGGTCTCGTTGGTATGTTAGTTTGTGTGTACGCCTACCAGTATGTATGTATGTATGTTCATATATTGGTACCTATGTGCAGTTGTAAGACGTATGCTAGGGTGATGTTGAATATGTTATTGTGGCGTAGGCAAAGCTACGTTACATCTCCATACCATGTTCGAGTACTCTACCATGAAAATTCGGTTAGTACGGGAAGTGCCACGCTCTTTTTCGAACAGTTAAAATTTTTGTACATGACGATGCGATTGATTTCGTATATCTCCATACCATGTTCAAGTACTCTACCATGAGAAATTCGGTTTGTATGGGAAGTGCCACGCCCCTTCTTCCAATAGCACCAATTTTTCTTCATAACTCTCCGATTGATTTTGTATGTCTTATACTTACGAAGTTCCAGTACTCTACCATGAACACTTCCAGAGACTAACTTACTTCGCTGTGGCAGCGGCCTTATATACCTACGCTCGCACACATGGACACTCTAGAACGTTCTGAAGTCTATCGCTTATTCTCTCGCTTTTCGCAGTATTCATCCACTTGAGGTTTCTCTCTGTCGAACATTCTACGTCATTCCTCGAACATTTTTTCATTTTCTCGTTGTTCGCTTCGCGTTGACGGAGTATTCGCTACACTGCCCTCCACTAAAGTTTGATCGTCCCGACTAGACACACTTGCTTTTCCAATCGCTGCAAGCCTTTCCAAGTGGACCACTTCCATCTTGGTTCTCGGTCTCCCAAAGGTCTGGATTCGACACATTGCGTCATTCAGGCCTTTGACAATCTTATACGGACCTTTCCAGTTACGTCGTTGTTTGGAGGGGAAGCCTTTCTTCCGTTGCGGCTTGTACAACAACATAAACTCGCTTTCCTGGAAACCCTCTCGGCTCAATGCGCTACTGGACATATCTTCCGGCTTATCTCCGGGAGTGCACTATCTCACATGGCCGTGCTTCTGCTGGCCACTGGTGGTGACCAGACCATGTCTCCACGCCGATGATGACTTCACCCACCCCTCCTATCACTTGGGGTACTTTACCATGAAAAATTCAGTCTGTATGGGAGCTGATACGCCTTTTTTCCGATAGAACCAATTTTTCTTCATTGGCATGCGATTGTTTCTTACATCTCCATACCATGTTCGAGTATTCTACCATGAACACTACCAGAGATATGCAGGATGAAAATTCGGTTTGTATGGGAGGTGGTGCCACGCCCTTTTTCCAAAAACCACAATTGTTCTCCATGTGCATGCGATTGTTTTCGTATATCTCCATACCATATTCAAGTACTCTACCACGAACACAGCCAGAGATATGCAGTACAAAAAATTCGGTTTGAATAGGAGGTGCCACCCTCCCTTTTCCAGTAACCACAATGAGTATGCGACTGTTTCTTATATCTCCATACCATGTTCGAGTACTCTACCATGAACACTTCCAGAGATATGCAATATGTAAAATTCGGCTAGTATGGGAGGTGCCACGCCCCCGGCACCTCGCGGTATTAAATATACTTTACATCCGATTCTCATTCCTACCATATATGTACACACGAAAAATATCATAAAGATCGGTCGAGCCGTTTAGGAGGAGTTCGACCACAAACACCGTGACAGGAGATTTGTATATAAGCTAACGCAATACTTCACATAACTCCACATAAGAATGACGGTAACCAAACACCCCACACGCGCAGCTCAGCACTTCATACAACTCAACATAAAGAAGATGGTAATACAACACCTTACACGCGCAACCAAAAAGCTGGACAACAAATTCCAGAGCAGCGACTGGCGTTTCCGTGGGAAACGCCTAATCAGCAAAATACCTGTCACGTTGACAGCACTCGGGCTTAACTTTTAGGTTTAGCTTTAGAATTAAGAGAATTTGTAAAGTTAGTTGTTAAACTCATATCAACAAATAAAGACCGGTCTCGTCCGGAACAATTTTTTTTGTAACCTACCGAGCCGGGTAGTTTAACTGGCGCCCTGACGTGGAGCCCAGTCGCGAGTGCAAAAAAACCAACAAGTCCTAAAGAAGGCCACCTAATCAGCGGCAGGACATCGTTGAAAGCCTCGTAATAGGAGGAAAGGCTCCTTAAAATAAGAAGCAACATCCTACGACTGGAGCGATACAATTTCTTGGGAGGAACGCTTAAGTCAATAGACATAAAGCGTGTGTGGACACAGGAGCCGTAGTCATCGTGGGAATCATCCTCGAACAAACCGGAATAATCCTGCCCATCGCCTCGCATGATGCAACCTTACCTTATTTTGTAAGTTTATTTAACTATAAGTGAATGCAATATATTTAGTTGTGCGAAAAGCGTTAAAATTTTTTTTAAGCAAGTGAATTTTATGTAATCAAATCAAATAGAAAGAAGTAAGAATCCTTACGAACAAAGTGAATTTTTTGAAAAAGATAATTAACATATATAGTTAGTTTATGTGACGAAATCAAATAGTAATTTTTATAAAATTACAATTTTTGTGAAATTTTTGAAATAACATAGTTTATAAAAAACAACTTAACGGATTATAAATAGAAGAAAATAAATAATTAAAGTGCGAATAACTTGATAATCAAAATGCCTGAGGATAACATACCGTCAGTTCTCAGACCCTCCATCCTTACCACTGGCACTACAGCCAGCAGCAGCAGTGCTATGACAGGACTAGAAGAGACTATCCGCAGGATAGTCCGAACAGTTTTTCAGAGTGAGGGACAGAAACTAGTTAATAATATAGTGAATCCAAACCACGAATTTCTTAATTCGAGTGATGAGCCTGTAGTTGCTCAAGGAAGCACGGATTCCGACCGTGTTCCAGAGATAGCCAGGACTATCCGTGAATTTTCAGGGAACCCTAGTGAATTTAGTTCGTGGAAAAAAAGTGTAGAGAGGCTATTAGAGTACTACAGACAGCATCAGGGAACACCAAAATACTTCGGTATACTTATGGCAATAAGGAACAAAATCGTAGGTCATGCAGACGAAGTGTTAGAATCGTACAATATTCCACTGAATTGGACGGCCATTCGCTCTTGTTTAACTTGGCACTATGCCGATAAACGAGACTTAAAAACTCTAGAGTACCAGCTATGCAGCCTGGTTCAGGGACGCTTGCCGATTAGGGATTTCTATCAGCGAGTCTATTCACACCTCTCCCTGATATTGAACAAAATATCCTGCCTGGAGGAAAGTCCGGAAGCTATTAGAGTCCTGACTAACATGTATAGAGAGAAAGCTAGAGACGCTTTCATAAATGGACTAAACGGCGATATGCCAAGGCTTCTAGCAGTGAAAGAACCAAAGGACCTCCCACACTCACTTCATCTTTGTGAAATCCTTGAAAATCAGCAAAATTTTTCACCTCACAATAGGTTAAATAGACAAGTAGTTTCAACTCCTTTAAAATTAAATGCACAAAAGAATACGCTTTTAAATACCGGAGCATCCTACAATATTCCCGGATCATATTATCCACAACTAACCCCTCCACCACTACCACCCAGAAATATGACACAATACCAACAAAGGTTCCCACCTGCTCAATTTGGTTGGAATACGCAACAACCTTCTCAATCCTACCCCACATTCGGCCAACCGGCAGGTCAACCATGGCCTTCTAAACCATTCCCTCAAGTTAGAAATACCTTAACGCCTTCTCGCCCAGTGGCTCCAAAGCCATTACCGAAACCGGAACCCATGGATGTCGACCGTTCCATGCATTCTAAGGCAATTAACTACATGAACAGACCAGGACCGAGCAAACCAGCAGAGAAAAGACCATCCAATACTTCTCACCAGATACCATACAAGGCACAAAGGAACTTCCATATTGAAAGTGAACCGGAACAAGAGGAAGTACAGCAACAAGGATATGATCAGGAATGGACACCTACAATGGACGAATATGAGACCGCATTGAACTACGAAGATGGTTTGCAGTTATCTCAGGATTATGAGCAAACTCCAGCTGACTTTACGGACATACATTTTTTAGAATGACGTGTTCTTCGTTACCGTACATAGAGTGCAGGACGAAGAACGGAGACATTCTTAAGATATTGCTAGACACTGGTTCTAGTAAAAATTATATCCAGCCACATCTGGTTCCAAAACCACTTCTTAACGAACAACCTTTCTTCGCAAACTCCATAGCCGGAAAAGTAGAAATCACCCACCACACTCTGGTAAATCTTTTCGGGAAAAAAGATACGAATTTAAAATTCTTTCTACTCCCAACATTGAATTCTTTCCACGGAATCCTCGGTAACGACAGTCTTAGAGATTTGTCTGCCATAATAAATATCCATGACAACACACTCAGAATTGGCAACAATACAGTTATCAAAATTAAACAGAAATTCTCAGCGGACGTTAATAAAATTGACATTAGGACAGAACACATGACATTGCAACAGAAGAAGGACATTAACTATTTAACAAGAAAATATTCCAAACTATTTTCGGAACCTAACGCAAAGCTCACTTATACAACCACTGTAGTAGGAGAAATTAAGACTATTTCAGACAGCCCTATTTATTCCAAATATTATCCGTATCCTTTAGCTATGAGAGACTTCGTGACTCAAGAGATTGAAACCCTACTAAGAGATGGAATAATTAGACCATCAAGATCAGCATATAACTCACCTATCTGGGTAGTACCCAAAAAACTAGATGCCTCTGCACAGAAAAAATACAGAATAGTTATTGACTACCGAAAATTGAACGCAGTGACATTAGCGGACAAGTACCCAATACCTGAAATTAACGAAATAATTTCCCAACTAGGAAGTAGCCAATTTTTCTCTGTCCTAGATCTGAAAAGCGGCTTCCATCAAATTCCCTTAAAGGAATGTGACATGGAAAAGACGGCTTTTTCAGTTAACAATGGGAAGTATGAGTTTACGAGACTCCCATTCGGCTTGAAAAATGCCCCAGCCATTTTTCAGCGCGCCCTTGACGACATACTCAGGGACCACATTGGAAAAATTTGTTATGTCTATATAGACGACATAATTGTGCTTGGTAAGGACGAACGTAGCCATTTAGAGAACTTAGAAACTATCTTCCGAACTCTTGAAAATGCTCGAATGAAAGTACAACTGGATAAGTGCGAGTTTTTCAAGGACGAAGTAGAATTCCTTGGCGTCGTAATATCACGCAAGGGTATTAAGACAAATCCTGATAAAGTTAAAGCTATCCAAGAAGTCCCCTATCCAAAAACACTGAAAGATCTGAGATCATTTCTTGGATTATCAGGTTATTACAGACGTTTTATCCGTGATTACGCCAAATTAGCGAAGCCACTGACTTCCCTGCTCAGAGGAGAAGACGGACGAGTTTCAAAAACTGCCTCAAGCAAAAAGCTAATCACACTGAATGAAAATGCAAAACAGGCCTTCCACCAAATTAAAAATTCATTAGTATCAGAAGAAGTTATACTCACATACCCCGATTTTAAGAGAGAATTTCACCTAACTACTGATGCATCGAACTATGCTCTAGGTGCTGTTTTAGAGCAAGCAGGTAAACCTATTACGTTCATATCAAGATCCTTATCAAAGACAGAAGAAAGTTACGCCGCAAATGAGAAAGAAATGCTGGCGATAATTTGGGCACTGAACACGTTGAGGAATTATCTCTACGGTTCAGCGAAAGTAATAATCTACACCGACCACCAACCCCTTACATTTGCTTTAAGCAATAAAAACCATAACGCAAAAATGAAAAGGTGGAAATGCATTTTGGAAGAGTATAACTACGAGCTCAGGTATAAACCTGGTAAAACTAACGTAGTCGCAGACGCCCTTTCTAGACCCCCAAAATCTGACGTAAACACCCTAACGACAACCGACCATAGTGACGAAAGCTCTGCACATATTCTCATACCTGCTACAGAAGCTCCAATTAACGCCTTTAAGAACCAATTATTTATACTAATTGGAAATCAAAACAACTACACTTTTGATCTCCCTTTCCCCAGTTATCACAGACATACTATAACTAAAACTGACTACTCCACACAGGACTTAATTGATATTTTTAAACAACGTTTGGATCCAGCTCTTGTTAATGGGCTCTACACCACAGAAAATATTATGGGTAGAATACAAGAATTTTATCCATTACATTTCAGAAACATAAAAATCCGCTTTACACAAACCTTATTAGAAGACATCACAAACGAAACCGAGCAAGAAGAAATAATAATAAGAGAACATCAACGAGCTCATAGAAATAGCCGCGAAAATAAAACTCAAATTCTTAAAAAATACTATTTTCCTAGCATGTACTCCAAAATAGAGAAAAAGGTCAAGCAATGTTCAACTTGCCTTCAACAAAAATACGATAGGCATCCCCCAAAACCAGAAATCCAAGCCACCCCAATTCCCCAAAACCCTGGAGAAATCATTCACATTGACATTTACTCCACAGAGAAAAGGTTTATTCTCACTTCTGTCGACAAATATTCTAAATACTCACAAGTCAAATTAATACCATCCAGGGCAGTAGAACACATAAAGGACCCAATACGCGAGCTAATGATTGCTTTTGGAATTCCCAAACTTGTAGTAATCGATAACGAGAAATCGCTGAACTCCGCTTCAATTTCGTCGTTATTAAAGGATGAAATGAACATCGAAGTATATGTCACACCCCCTTACGCTAGCACGACAAACGGACAAGTGGAGAGATTTCACTCTACGCTTTCTGAAATTATGAGGTGTTTAAAATCCGACAACAATAGTCTCACTTTTGAAGAGTTACTTTTCAAATCTGTCAAAGAATACAACTCAACAATTCATTCCACCACTAAGAAAAAACCGCTGGAAACATTCTTCGGTACCAGAGTTACCACAGACCCCCAAGAGTTAGAAAGACATAGACAACAAAATGTAGCCTTACTTACAAGGAAGCAAGTAAAGGACCTGGATTATCACAATAAAAACAGACAAAAAACGAAAGATTACTCTGTAGGTGAGGAAATATTCGTTAAAATCAATAAAAGATTGGGCTCTAAGCTATCATCGAGATATAAAAAGGAAATAGTCGCAGAGAATAACAGGACTACAGTCAAAACTCAATCAGGTCGAATCGTTCACAAAGGCAACATCAGAAGTTAGTCTCACGATTTAAGGCGTACTTAAGGGTTAACCAAGCCTCATAACAAGAAAAAAATGAAAAAAAAAAAAAAATTTTTCAATTGAATTTCTTCACACTAATTTAAATTCGTATCCATCGAATTAAATTAATTGCAGGAAATTAAATTGAAGGAAATTATATTAAATTGAATTAATTTGAATAAAATAAAATTAAATCGAATTTTAATATAAATAAATTAAGTTCAATTTGAATACAATTAGAATAATCTTGACTAAGGCAATCATCGAGTAAATTGCCATAGGCGTTCGATCATTAGAAAATAGGTAAATCGAGTAAATTGCCATAGGCGTTCGATAATTAGAAAGTAGGGAAATCGAGTAAAATGCCATAAGCTTTCGATCTTTAGGTAATAAATTAAATCGTTATAAATGCCATGGGCCAACGATATAAATTAAAGTTAGTTAAATAGCTATAGGTCTATAACGATATCTTTTTTACAGGCTCTTTGCCTCCACGGCTTATGCAGAAACCCAAATCCTTGACTATACGAATGCACAGCTTATAACCTTAAAAGACGGGACAGCAAGAATACAGGAAGGAACATTTAAAATCATTCATATAATAGATACGAAACAGTATGACGAACTAACAAAAGAACTTGAAAATACAATCGCGGAAAATATCCAAACCAACCATCCGCTACATCCTTTTCTCAGTCACGAAATAATCCAAATTCGCACACTCCTTTCAAAATTAACTCCTAGAACTAAAAATAAACGGTCATTAGATTTTATTGGTACAGCATGGAAATGGATTGCTGGTAGCCCAGACCACAATGACTTAGAAATAATTAATAAAAACATTGGAAATTTACTAGAAAATAACGATAGACAAGTAGTAATAAACAAAAAATTTCTGGATAAAATCAACGAAGCAAGTAATAAAACTAATGAAATACTTAAAAATCTAAAAGAAAATGTAAACATAAAATTAGAATTAGGTCTTAAAATTAAATATAAATTACAATTAATTAAAGAAGAGCTTATCAATATTGAATACGCCTTACATTGGGCAAAATCAAATATTGTAAATTCATTTATATTATCAAATCTAGAGATAAGTACAATTGAAAAAATTATTGGAAAAGAAGAAATACCTTATATTAATATTGAAGAAGAATTAGAATTTACCGATATTAGAATAGCTTCAAATGGTACATCTATAATTTATATTTTAAGCTTACCTACCACTAACAAAGAAACTTGTGAAAAAATTATACTCAAAGGAGTGAAAAAGGAAAATAAAATTAATAAAATTGATTACGAAAAAATTCTAAAATGTAAATCAAAATTGTACGGACTAAAAAATGAATGTAGAGGATATAATAAAATAACAATTTGCAATGAAAAAGATTTTAGAGAAATAAGTAATAATAGTTGTATTAGCAATCTTATAAATAGTAAACGCCCAAATTGTACGCTTGTCAACGCCGACCACATTAGCAGCCTAGAAGAGTTACAACCTGGAATACTATTCTTGAACGATTACAATGGTTTAATCGATATAGATGGAAAATCAATTGATCTTAATGGAACATTTATAGTTCAACACCACAACTCTACCATCAAAGTACAAAACAAAAATTTCTACGTGCATGAAATGAGCAATTTGCAACCTCTCCCAGCCGTTTTACAACAGCCAAATCCAAAAACACCCTTTGAAGAAATACTATCCTTGCAGATGATGAAGGACCTCCAAATACGAAATACGAAGAAACTGGAGACGATCAACAAAATCAGTAAAGTTGGTCTAACCTCTAATACTGCATTCATTATATCTATGGTAATAGCTATCATACTACTCGCTTTTAAAATTTCCGAAAGAAGGAAGCCGAAGGACCCTCAAGGGAAATGCAATAAACCAAGTGCCCCTAGTACTCCAGAATCTGCGAATATGCGCCCGGGGACGTCCGCACTTGAGGAGGGAGGAGCTAACGCAATACTTCACATAACTCCACATAAGAATGACGGTAACCAAACACCCCACACGCGCAGCTCAGCACTTCATACAACTCAACATAAAGAAGATGGTAATACAACACTTTACACGCGCAACCAAAAAGCTGGACAACAAATTCCAGAGCAGCGACTGGCGTTTCCGTGGGAAACGCCTAATCAGCAAAATACCTGTCACGTTGACAGCACTCGGGCTTAACTTTTAGGTTTAGCTTTAGAATTAAGNCCAGAGCAGCGACTGGCGTTTCCGTGGGAAACGCCTAATCAGCAAAATACCTGTCACGTTGACAGCACTCGGGCTTAACTTTTAGGTTAGCTTTAGAATTAAGAGAATTTGTAAAGTTAGATGTTAAACTCATATCAACAAATAAAGACCGGTCTCGTCCGGAACAATTTTTTTTGTAACCTACCGAGCCGGGTAGTTTAACTTATATAAGAAGAAGGTAGAGAGATAACTTAATATCTAAACAAAAATGTAAATTAAAATTTCAAAATTTGTAGAACATTTATAAAAATTCGACGAATTTGAATTAATGTTCACCACAACTTGAAACACTTTAATCAGATTTTCTAGAATTGTTTTGAGTATGCAGTTTTGTTAACTTTAGTATAATAAAAATGGATATATGCAGTATGAGAAATTCGGTTTGTATGAGAATTGTCACGCCCCTTTTTCCAATAG
The DNA here is from genome assembly GCF_001687245.7 of Rhagoletis zephyria. Classification (NCBI taxonomy): domain Eukaryota; kingdom Metazoa; phylum Arthropoda; class Insecta; order Diptera; family Tephritidae; genus Rhagoletis; species Rhagoletis zephyria. The sequence continues at coordinate 11,564 of NW_016162624.1, forward strand.
CCCCAATTTTTCTTCATAACTATGCGACTGATTTTATATGTCTTGTGCGTACCAAGTTCCAGTACTCTACCATGAACACTTCTAGCGATATGCAGTATAAAAAATTCGGTTTGTATGGGAGATGCCACGCCTTCTCTCCGATAGCCCCAAATTTTTCTTCATGACTGCGATTGATTTCATACATCTACATGCCAAGTTCCAGTACTCTACCATGAACACTTACAGAGATATGGTTTTTATGGGAGGTGCCACGCCCCTTTTTCCAATAGCCCACATTTTTCGCTATGAATATGCGACTGATTTTGTTTGTCTTGAACATACCAAATTCTAGTACTCTACCACGAACACTTCCGGAGATATGCAGTATGAAAAATGGGGTTTTTATGTAAGGTGCCACGCCCCTTTTTCCAATAGCCGCAATATCTCTTCATTACTATGCGATTGTTTTTATATATCTTATACACACCAAGTTCCAGTACTCTATCATGAACACTTCCAGAGATATGCAGTAGGAAAAAATCGGTTTGTATGGGAAGTGAAACGCCCCTTTTACCAATAGCCCCAATTTTTCTTCATTACTATGCGACTGATTTTATACAACTTGTACTCACCAATTTCCAATACTCTACCATCAACGCTTCCAGAGATATGCAGTATTAAAAATTCGGTTTTTTTTGGGAGATGCCAAGCCCCCTTTTCAAATAACCACAATTTTACTCCATGAGTATGCTATTGTTTTCGAATATCTCAATACCAAGTTCGAGTACTCTACAAAACATTTCCAGAGATACGCAGTACGAAAAAATTCGGTTTGTGTGGGAGGTGCCACAGCCCCTTTTCCAATAAACACAATTTTTCTCCACGAGTATCATTCATATATCTGCATACCATGTTCGAGGACTCTACCATGAACATTGCCCGAGATATGCAGTATTAGAAATTCGGTTTGTATAGGAAGTGTCACGCGCCTTTGTCCAATTGCCCTAATTTTTCTTCATAACTATGCGATTGATTTTATATGTCTTGTACATACCAAGTTCCAATACTCTACCATGAACCCTTCCAGAGATATGCAGTACGAAAAATTCGGTTGGTATGGGTAGTACCACGTCCTTTTTTCCAATATCGCCAATTTTTCTTCATGACTATGCGATTGATTTTATATGTCTTGTACATACCAAGTTCCAGTACTCTATCATGACAACTCCCATAGAAATGCCGTACGAAAATTTCGGTTTGTATGGGAGGTGCCACGCCCCTTTTCCAATAACCACAATATTTCTCCATGAGTATGCGATTGTTGTTTCGAGTACTCCACCATGAACACTCCAAAGATATGTAGTAAGAAAAATTCGGTTTGTATGGGGGTGCCACGCCCCCTTTTCCAGTAACCACAATTTTTCTTCATTGGCATGCGACTGCTTCTTACAACTCCATACCATGTTCGAGTACTCTACCATGAACCCTTCCAGAGATATGCAGTATGAAAATTCTATTTGTATGGGAGGTGCAAAGCCCCTTTCCAATAGCTCAAATTTTTCTATATAACGATGCGATTGATTTCATATATCTCCATAGCATGTTCAAGTACCCTACCATGAACACTTCCGGAGATATACAGTATGAGAAATTCGGTTTGTATGGGAAGTGCCACGCCCCTTTTACCAATAGCCCCAGTTTTTCTTCATAACTATGCGATTGATTTCATATATCTCAATACCATGTTCGTACTCTACCATGAACACTTACAGAGATACGCAGTAAGAAAATTCGGTTTGTATGGGAGGTGCCACGCCCCGTTTTCCAAAAACCACAATTGTTCTCCTTGAGTATACGATGTTTTTCGTATATCTCCATTCCATATTCGAGTACTCTACCACGAACACTGCCAGAGGTATGCAGTACAAAAAATGCGGTTTGTATGGGAGGTCCCACGCTTCCTTGTACCGTAGGTACATGTTAATTCCATTTTGCTGAAATTTTTTTCCAGCATCCGCTCCATTTTTTTTATTTCCTATACACTCTAGCACCCTGTATTTCTTATTAAACATAGCTGCTGTCGAAGTTTCCTTCCAAGCACTTCTCTGATCATATGATTGTAGATAACGATATATCGATAAGTTTTACAATCGTTTCTGGCTTAGGAGCTATTTCCGCACAACCTTTTCTTTCTTTTCTCTTGGAACCGTAGATCCGACGACACGTGCCTAGGGGTGTTCCGATACAAGTAAATACGAGTATGTACTCGATACTTTTGTTTCGATACCAACTACTTTTTTTACTTGAATCGTTGTTTCGATACCTACTTGGTATCGAGAGAAAAGTACTTGTATCGAATCGATTTGACCAAGTGCCATATCATGTCGCCCACATTGTTTCTATGGAAGAAACTTTCCACAGCGCCAAAATCTAAAGTATGGATATATTTTTACAAAGTTGGTGATACCACAGCAAAGTGCAAGGCAATGCTTTAAAGCCGTAAAGTTTTGTGGGAACCTTTCAAAGGTTGAATTTTTTCTTTAAGTAATTGCATTACCTCTAACGTTACTAATGAATGAATATACATATCGACACCTAAGTGGAAGATCGATCTATCTCGGCGGCCAGTCCGAAAACGCCTTTTCTCAGAAAACTTCAAGAACGCCCTATTTCAGAATTTGGTGCAAAAACGTGCTATCTCAACTGAAAATATGTTGAGATAGGAGGTTTTTGAACCGAACCGAATTTTGAAAAACAGTGTTCTTAAAAATAGGGCTTTTTTCAATCAATTTCTGAAATAGGGCGTTTTTGAAAACTTTTCTGAGATAGGGAATTTTAGAACTGGCTGTCGACATAGGCTGATCTTCCACTCACTGTGTTGTAAATACAATACAAATTGCTATTTATTTNGCTATCTCAACTGAAAATATGTTGAGATAGGAGGTTTTTGAACCGAACCGAATTTTGAAAAACAGTGTTCTTAAAAATAGGGCTTTTTTCAATCAATTTCTGAAATAGGGCGTTTTTGAAAACTTTTCTGAGATAGGGAATTTTAGAACTGGCGGTCGACATAGGCTGATCTTCCACTCACTGTGTTGTAAATACAATACAAATTGCTATTTATTTTTCTTTCATGTTCAACAAAATAATAAAAATTAAAAACCAAGTGGTGACTTTTCAGACTTTGCCTGAAAAGCGCATAACACAAAAGGGTATGCCACAGATAAACGCCGGAATATCACTTTTGCTTTGTTGCTTATAAAAGGATGGAATATTATCGATATAAGTAGGTATCGATACTTTCGGTTTACTCATATAAGTTGTATCGAAATAACGATTTGAGTAAACCCATTTGAATAGGTATCGATATTTTGATGGTATCGGAACGTCGCTACACGTGCCTAGTTAAAAAAGTTTAATTTTGCCTAACTAACGAAGAGTAGTGGTGTGCATACACATATAGGTATGCAGTTACCCCTAGGAGTAAAACCCTATCCAGAAAAACATCTGAATTGGTAAGAAATTACAGATTTTGTATCGTTATTTAGTGCCACAAATTCACAAGACAACCTAAAATCTAATGCTACCCGGTTTTACTTAGAAACTGCGAGTGCGACGAAATAAGTTGCGGCTCTTTGGTGTCTTCATCCTCCGCTGGTGTGCCGTCCAAACCCCGCCAAATCCACCCAAGACCCACGCAACGTATAAACTTCAAAAGAAGAAAAGAAAAAACACCAATTTAGTCCCAAAGGAAGAATATCTACCGCCAACCATCACCAAAGGCATATGCCGGTGCCTCCTACCTCCACAACTACGTACATAGCTAAGTATTTGTAGTCCACACCTTTCAAGCTATGCAAACTCCTATAAAACAGCACGGTATTTAATTAAAAACAAGCTACAAAGGAATTAATTTTTTCATTTGGCCAACCCGTTTGCGCGTAAGCACAAATTCATTTAAAAGAAGTTCAGAAATCTTTCTAACCTAAGTTCGGATATTATCCACCCGTTAATTGTTGAGATTTGCATAGCAGATCTGAAACACGAAAACTGATTCCATTAGCCTTAAGAAATTTAACTGTATTGGAAAAAAGCGTTTACTTACACCCTAAATACTTACCTTGGATACTTACCTTAAGAATCTCTTATAAAACTGATGTTCAAATATCAAACATAATTACTAATATTGGAATGGAATTCTTATTGTAATACTCTTGTATTCAATGTAACTAGCTTCATAATTTATATCCTTACCTTTTATACTTTCATTTGTCTTTTTTTCATATTTGAACGGTGTACACACTTATGCGCATAACATTATGTTAACTATATATGTACATAGTAAATACTAGCCATTGGTACCATGTGTTGAATCCATATGGATCAACTAAATATCAATCAACAAATAGTGTCATATTTTTCTCAACTTCTTGTATGGTGGTCATACGCAAATTAAGCAATTTCCTACTCTAATGAAATCGGAGAGAGTTTATTCTATTTAAAGTTTTTTTGTTTTGCTTATTTTAGTAATTTAGTTTCGCGCTCACTAAGCCTACAGTAGGCGATCAAATAATAAGGCAACCTTAGGCCGACAAATACATTGCGGTTTAATATTTTTTTTTTCTATATTGTAAATTATTGTTACGTGGATGGACTTACAAAAAAATCACCTTTGGTAGACATACATACATATGTACTTACAAAAGGAACAAAAAGGGATATTAAACCATTTTCAGCAGCAGCAACAACAAAGCAAAGGAGGCCTTCTTCGCTTCGCGGGACTGCGTTTCCATCAAAAGCGAGTTCATTTTGGTTCCGATTTAATTACACATCACTGTTTTTTTTCTCTAAATATGTGCGTATATATGTGAGCCGGCGCATAAGGAGGTTTGATGTTGTTTATTTTTGCATCTCCTCGGAGAAATCTCACACACCGCTGTACATATAGGTAAATTGATATAAGATTAAAACATTCGTTTGACTTTTTCTTTTATAGTATGTGCTTTGTAAGGGTGGGTAACTCAGCAAATTTATAGGAGTTGACTCAATGACTCCAACTCACTTTAAGGAGTCAGCTCATTCAACTAACTCATTTGACTCTTTGTATGTTACACTCATTCGTATCGTAGACTCGTTTTGAGGCATAGATGCGGTATAGCGGCCGTTGAGATAAAACAAAACTTTAAAGTGGGCGTGGTCAGCTCCTTTCTACTGATTTGAAAGGTGTAATTTTTTTTGTGTGCAAATTAATAGGGCGGTGCTAGGGGGAGGGTAAAGGTGGAATTTTCAATATTTTCAAAAGCTTATATTTCGAAACCTATTGTACCGAATTTCAAAATGTGGATATGGTTGGAAAGGCAATTGATTTGATATGCACATCTTTATATATCTTACATACATACATATTTCGAGAAAAACTAAAAAAAAAACGAAATTATAAGAATTTGTGAGATTTGACATAACACCCGCAATACAAAATACATGTGGTTGTTGTTGTTGTATTCTTGCCACCACCTTGTATAAATTCGCCTCGTGCAAAAACAAAATGCAAGACTTTGCCATGCTAAACACTGTGGCGAAGCGAGAGAGTTATATGGACAAATATGAGCCACTATGATTCAATTGATTCATGTGAGCCCTACGGCATCAACTGAGTTACTGAGTTACATTTTTTTTGGACAGGGAGTCTGAGTTACCGATTCACTTATAGGAATCAACTCAATAACTCAACTCTGAGTTGAGTTACCCACCTCTAGTGCTTTGCGAATTGCATGGGCACGTACATATATACATAAGTACGTGCCTGTAAAATGTACATATGAATTTGTTTTTGTTAATTGCTCTCTGAAATTGCTCTCTGAGCGTATCAGCGAACATACTTATGTACATATAAATACAAACCAGTTCTTATTGCATTTTACTTTGGTATTTCTATTTGTTTTCTATTGCATATCAATTTACATATCTACGTTATAAGCCCAGAATATATACGAGCAAATGTGGATCAAGGACCACATAGAATTTCATTGTTGAGAGAGGTCAGGTTTTAAATCTTAAGTACACTGAGAAAAAACATTGGCTGCAATTTAGTTTGGCATCCCCGGAGTTCGGCATTAAGAAGGGTATGGAACGATAGAGGGAGTTCTCCTGATTGTAAATATATATACTTTTAGCCGCAGCAGACTTATAGTTTTTAAGTTATTTGTTGTTAAAGTTAGTAAATTGAACTAACCTCTCGACGCTATTTCACACAATAAACACTTTATTTATGTACACACTTCGGCAAAATAGTTGCATTAAAAGCCCGCACAATGAAATGTAAACATATTTTTTAAATTTATAATGTATTTTTACTAAATTAAGTAAGTTTTAACAATTATCACGCACTTATATATGTATACGCACATTGTGAATACAGAACTGTTGATTCAACCATGGTTTCACACTGACATTAGAAGGGTGCTG
>NW_016162624.1:25746-26453 GCF_001687245.7 Rhagoletis zephyria
AGTAGAAAATAATATTTCTCAGTCCCACAGAATTTGTTTTGATAACTTTTGATTTGGAAATTTTAGCAAAAGTCATTATAAACAATTAATGACATTAAAAACGAAAAACGTGGAGAGCATGCAGTACAAAGCATTCGATTTCATTGACAATAGTCAAACTACATAACATTCTACAGTGAAAGTACAAATTTGAGATCGATTTTAAGCGGTCGTTATTCATATGCCCACTTACATACATATGTTACTTTTCATATCAATTCAAGTGTATTACATGCGCCCTACGATTTTCATTTTCAATGTCATTAATTGTTTATAATGACTTTTGCTAAAATTTCAAAATCAAAAGTTATAAAGACAAATTTTGTGGGACTGAGAAACATTATTTTCTAATTTTTAGTCCATTTATAAAAGCGTTGTATATTAAAAAGTTTTCTTATTTTATTTATTTTCTACTTTTTAGTCTTGTCTGTACAAAATTTCCGTCTTATGCTTCATATATTCATAGTACTATGATATTAAATTTTGCAATAGATTTAAAAAAATTCAACTTGCAGTAAAAAGAGAACAGAAGACTAAGCAAGCAAAATGTTGTTTGCTCACATTTAGTATATACCTGCATATCGAGCCCTAACCGCCAAAATAACGTAAGCGATATTTTTTTCAAAATTTTCTTTTTGATGCAGAAATATTCCTAAAGCATCTAGATG
>NW_016162624.1:26624-28834 GCF_001687245.7 Rhagoletis zephyria
TTTCAATCTGAAAACTCTGCTTCTCTTCAGAAGACTTCAAAAAATAATGCCCAATTGTTTATTTAAACATTTTTTAATTGTGGAAAAAATAGTAAGAAACAATTTTTAACGCTTCTTTTTGTATATTTGATTTTTTGGGATTTTTCGGAGACCCTTAAAAAATAGTTAAAATTAAAAAATGTTTAAATAAACAATTGACCATTCTTCTCTGAAGGCCTCTGAAGAGAAGCAGAATTTTCAGATTGAAAAATTTTGATTTTCATGGATTCTATGCCATTTCTACGAAAAGTATTTTTTTCCCCATACAAAATACATGGGAAACTTTGAGCGCCTTGAGCGACCTCTAAATATATTTTGATTTTAAAATAAAAAAACAGGGGTATACTTTTTTCGGTATAGAACAATCCTAGGGGGCGAGAGCTTTAAATTTCCGATTTTACTTTTCTCCCTTACATTTTTGGACCACCCTAATGTACATACATATAGCAGCAATTAATTTCATTTAAAGAAATGGCGTGTCGTCCATTTCCGCTGTAGCGTATGTTGTGCATATTTTTAACTTCTTCTGGCGAGGCGACATCTATCTCTAGAGTTTATCTATTTGTATGCCTTTGATATGATACCTACGACGAGGTTGATGTCAAGAATTTGCCATAAATAGCTTTGCTACATTAATGGTAGGTGCATTCTTTTGCAACCGAGCTGCAAAAGAACACTCGTTTAAATGACGAAATACACGCAAATCAACAACACAAACTCGGCTATTTATGCGAGTTCAGCCAGGTCGGCTAAAAAATACGCGACCTGAAGGCTAGTGTTGGTAAGTGAAAAAAACTGCTCTATTGTGAATAGTTAATGGGAAAGTTGTTGTTACATTTAATATTCTATTGTTATAATTTGTAATTTGTATGAACCTGTTGTACTAAAAAAGACTAAGTCTTATTGTACTAATGTTTTTTGAAATAAATGAAATAAATAAATGAAATGAAAGTGGAGGGCATTTTTTGCTTCCTTTTATACGTGACTTATATTTTAAAAGAGTATATATGTATTAGGGTGGAGTGAATTTTTTTTTTTTGAAATCACTTTTGGCTGACCCGTAAAAAGTTGCCTTTCTACCCTAGAAATATGGGTGCCAAATATTTTTTGTCTCATCGTATGTTTTTAAGTGCCCTAACGCCACTAAATTTTGAATAAAAGCAGTCAGTACAAATTGTGTTAGCCTTTTCATTACCATACATACATACATACATACACTTGTAACTTTGCTTTGATTTACTTGCGGTTGTTGTTAGTGTTTACATTGATTTCAATGTGCTAATAGGGCATTCGCACGAGGCGATTTTACAGGCAACAAAAGTTGAATGCGGAGTTGAATGAGAAGTTGAAAGTGAAAAAGTTGCTATCCCTATTCAGACGAGGCGATTTTCAATTCAACACGAATAGTTATTTACATTATTTAAAATGAATTTAAATCGCAAAATTTTATCAATTGGCGTAAATTTGGTAAGCCAAGCGTTCGTAGAAGTGCTTTTAGCGAAGCTGAAAGATAAAATAAGAGTAAAAAGTAGAAAAGAAGAAAAAGTATGTATACAGAACAGTGTTGGCATTTTTGGTACAATTTGTCAATATCAAACAAGTTACAATTTCATTTACAACATACTTTCCTACTACGCAGTACTTTTTAGTACAATTTTGTAATCAATACTAAATATATATAGCTCTGAAAATTCACAGCAAGAAATTTTTTGTGTTCTCTTTGGTTCGCCTGTTCGTATTTACCTTTTTAATTTTGAAAAATGGCTTCAACGAACCAGTATAATATAGCCTAGTCAAATTTTTAAAGAAACTTTTCGATACTAAGTTTTATTAAAACAAAATGTCGAAGTCAGCTTCATATAGAAACAAAGTCTTCGTTAGTTATAAGAAGAGATTTTCGTAAATATAATACCTTTACGGCACTCACATATTGACAAGATTTTACTATTTATTTTATTATTCTTTAATTTTAATTATCTGTTTATAAGATATAATGTATTCTTTAAGAAAATCTGTACAAACCTAAGATTAAATCTTTGCGAAACATCCAAAAACCAACATACTTTCGTAAAAATTTCGAGCTTTATTAATATTCTTTAGTTTTTAGCCCATTCAATTTTAGTATAATAAAGTTCAAGTTTAAAGTAGCTGGGACTTACCGTTGAACTTGG
>NW_016162624.1:36262-41708 GCF_001687245.7 Rhagoletis zephyria
GGGTTGCAAGGAAAAAAGTTGAACGAGCTCAAAGTTGGCTGGCGACCAACTTTGTTGAAAGCGATTAGTTGAAAGGCCGTTCGGACGAGGCGATTTTTGCTTTCAACTAAAAGTTGCCTGAAAAATCGCCTCGTGCGAAAGCCCTATAAATGGGTTCGATTTGATTTCAAAGCCTACTAGTGGTTTTCATGGCCTACTAATTTAATGCACCACGTTATTTAGCATAATATATGCATGAGTTTCAGTGACGAACTTTCATTGTGAGTGATAGCTTGTGTTAATTTTTGGCGAATATTAATTTATTACGATTTGCTTTCAACGACTTTGCGCAAAAATATTTCGTAGGTAAACTTCACTAATCGTTTCATATCTGTATATATAAAATAAAGTCGTGTTAGTTACACCATTTATAACTCAAGAACGGCTAGACCGATTTTTATGATATTTTGTTTTTGAATTTGTTTACCTTCCGAATAGCAGAATAACTATTAACTCCTAGGTGGCGCTGGAGTCGAGTTATTTGTAAACCCCGTATTTATGGTCCGACTCGCCTCATATTTGAGATATGTATTGACAATAGGAAAAACAATACCATTGCAAAAAAACGAGCCGCCAAGTGGCGTTGGAGTCGAGTTATTTGTAAACCCCGTATTTATGGTCCGACTCGCCTCATATTTGAGATATGTATTGACAATAGGAAAAACAATACCATTGCAAAAAAACGAGCCGCCAAGTGGCGTTGGAGTCGAGTTATTACTAAAAATCGTCTTTATGGTCCGATTATCCTCAGATTCAAAATATGTATTGATAACAGGAAAAATAATTGTTTCGAAAAAAATTTGCCGCCAGGTGGCGCTGAAATTGAGTTACATATGTATATGTAACAAAAAATCGTATTTATGCTCGAATTTATTTCATTATCGAAATGAATTCACATATCGATGGTCCTCTGCAATAAAGACACAACTCAAAACTCAAAAAATCAAATCCTTTATTACTGTGAAGAGACTCATGTCCCTAATCCTTGGCTAACCCATGTCTAATCCTAACTAAAGTAAGTAGTAAAGATTAAATGAATAAGACAACAATTAAAGCCATGAGCCACTTAACAATAGTAAGAGTTTTTATTTTTTGAATTTTGAATTGTGTCATTATTGTAGAGGACCATCGAAATACTTATAAACAGTCATTTGATGAACAGGAGAAACTGGTTTTGGGAAGTTTGAGTACCTACCGCAATTAAGCAAAAGGTTGTAGAACCTTCCGCTTCGGCTTAAATTAAGGCTGGGACTTCTGACTTCAAGCACTGAAAATGCCATTCCTGCTCTTTGTCCGTACGGTCACCTTTAGTCATTTATTGAACAGCTAACACTGATTAAAAAAATTATTTTTTTCTTCAATTGCATAATTTTTCAGTATTTTTTATTGTTGGACGATAAAACGTAAATGAGTATAGGTGACCATCAGGGCAAGGTGCAGAAATAGTATTTTCAGGGATAGTAACGTGTAGTTCTAGCTTTAGTTTAAGCCTAAGTGGAAGGTTCTGTCACCTTTTGCTTCCTTGCAAGAGGTTCTACAATATTGTAAAAAACGCGATTCGCGCCTGGGCACCCACGTCACTGTTGACAGTGAAAGTAAAAAATTTCATTTACTTGGGAACCAGCATTAACACCGATAATAATGGGCCGTATGAACAAAAATAAGCAATTGATTTTTCTTAAAATTTCTTACACTTTACTCGATTTATTCAAACAAAATTGAAGTAAAAGGTATGAAATTTTAAGAAAGAGCAATTGCTTTGTTTTTATTCATTCGGCTCCAATGTCAGCATAGAAATCCAATGCAGAATCACTTTTGCCGACAAGTGCTACTTTGGACTGAGTAGGCAGTTCAGGTTCAAAGTGCTCTCTCGACATAAGAAAACCACACACTATAATTCACTCATCATGACCGTGCTGGTATATAGTGCAGAAGCATGGACAATGACAACATCCGATGGGCCGGCTCTTGGAGTATTCGAGAGAAAGATTTACGGGCGCTTTTACGCGTTGGCAACGACGAGTACCGCAGACGATGGAACGATGAGCTGTATGAGCTTTACAACGACATGTACATAGTGCAGCGAATTAAAATACAGCGGCTCAGCTGGCTTGGCCATGTCGTTCGAATGGACACCGACGCTCCAGCTCTGAAAGTATTCAACTCGGTAGCCGCTGGTGGTAGCAGAGGTATAACGCTTTCGTCAGGTTATTTAAGACGGCAATGGAGGATATGCCTTCTGTCGACCACAAAACCAAAACCGTAAAAGTTGCTTCTCGAGTTTTACAAATTTGGCACAAAGCATCGATGAAAACTGTTAGCATAAAAAGGGTTCTATATCTTATTCCCACTTATCATGACAAGTATAGGAACATAATAAAACCACATAAAGGTCGCCAAATTAACAAAACTTACCAAGATAAGTTTGCAAATTTCCGAAACGAGTCCCTTCGATTATTTGATATCAGTAGTTGCAAATGTAAAGTTATAAGTAATTGTAAGTGTGAAAAACCTCTCGCGTACCTAAGGAGGAAATTCGATTTTTCTTGACTAAAGGACGACGAGAAAAATGATGATTGTCAGCGTTGATTTGGTTGCCTCCGTTAAAATTGAAAAAAAGAGAGAATAGAAAAAAGTTTGTCTCATAGTCGACAGAAAGAAGACATTGAAAAGCCATGCTGCTCTCGTTCTTTGTTTGAAAGTGAGCTTGAAGAAAGCACCGATTCTTCCCACAGTTCCACTTTTTCTTGCTCTAGTATTAATTATCCGTCAAATGATACAAATGGAAACGCTGAGACACCTATAAAAAAACCACGACTAGCTTTATTGTCTCTAGCCCTTGCCTGTGATAGCACTGGAGTTTCCGATAGATCTGCAGCCATTATAGCTTCATCTGTTCTAACAGACTTCGGCATTAATGCAACAAATGACCAGAGTTTTGTAATAGATCGCTCAAAGGTGCGCCATGAGAGAGCTAAGGTAATGTCAACTTTACAAGATGTGAATCTTAAAGAAAAAATGCGTGGTCTTTACTTTGACGGTAAAAAGGACAAATCTTTGGTTCTTGTAAAGAAACAATCTTAGTATCTATTGCAAAATTTTATACAGACAAGACTAAAAAGTATAAAATAAATTTAAAACAAAACTTTTTAATGTACCACGCTTTTATAAATGGACTAAAATTAATAATAATATAATAATAATAATAGATTGGCGCTTACACATATGTTAGTGTTTGGCCGAGCTTCTCCTCCAATATGTGGCGTGCGCCTTGATGTTGTCACACAAAGCGGACGGACCTACAGTTTAACGCCGACTCCGAACGGCGATTGTATTTTTATGAGAAGCTGTTTTTCATGGCAGAAATGCACTCGGAGGTTTGCCATTGTCTGCCGAGGGACGACCGCTGTTAAGAAAAAACCTTTTTTCTATATTTTTTGCGATTTTGCTTTGACCAGGGCTTGAACCCAGGCGTTGCGGAGTGCAAGCGCGCACTGCTTACCACTACACCACCGCGGCCGACACTAAAATTAGAAAATAATATTTCTCAGTCCCATAGAACTTGTTTTGATAACTTTTGATTTTGAAATTTTAGCAAAAGTCATTATAAACAATTTATGAGATTGAAGAAATTGAAGAGTAATATATGTATGTATGTGGGTATATTAATACCGACCGCTTAAAATCTATCTCAAATTTGTATTTTCGCTGTAGAAATTTTAGGTCTATGTTATGTATGTAGTTTGAATATTGTAAATTAAATCTAATGCTTTGTATTGCATGCGCTCTACGTTTTTCGTTTTCAATCTCATAAATTGTTTATAATGAATTTTCCTAAAATTTCAAAATCAAAAGTTATCAAAACAATTTTTATGGGATTGAGATATATTATTTTACAACGCTTTTATCAACTTGCAATGTTGTATGTCCAGAACGCTTTGAATGTTGTATGTCCAGACCACCATTTATACTAGCTGCATTTTTTTGTAAGCGAGCGACAAAAGAACGCTCAACTCTGGTAAAATTTTCTTTTAGCTACTTTATCAACCCTTTTGGTAGCTGCCAAGAAAATGTGTGTTACTATAGTAAAATTATGTATAATAATTAAAAATGAGAAAATTAAAATGTTTTACAGTTTTTTTGTTGAAAATAGTATATTTCCAATTATGTGAATTATAAAAACTTTACAAGAGTATACAACTTAAACTAAACTTTGAATTGTTTTTTTTTGTATCGAAGGCGGGCATCTTTTGTCGTGATAATAATCGTGCTCTTATAAAACCATCACGTGCATTATCTCTACAAACTTTAGTGGACGCTTCTGTCACCAGCTGAACGCAGCGCTCTACGGCTTGGGTATGACAAGGAAACTCAATTATATGCTCTTTTATGATGAGCTCACCTTCAACAATTTCCTTAAGGATTTCATTTGAAACATTTAAAGTCAAAGGTGGTTCAGTTATTTGACAGCTTTGACAATTAATTATTTCAGTATAATCGGGAGTCTCAAATTTTAGTGTAGGAATTGTGAACTTACGTAACCCTGACATTTTTTTGACCTAGCTTTTAAAATACGTTGATATGCTAGATTACGTATAGCTTTTCTCTCATCTGCAAGCATGGCTATAAGGAGATTTTCTGGATGACCGAAATAACCATTACGTTGAAGCACAGGATAAATAACTTTCTTTAAGTTGTTATTTAAGTAATGGCACAGGCTTATTGTTTTCCACAAATGTATTGCTCCATTTGTACAAGACGGATTAAACTTGATGGTAAACCACATTTGTTCAGTTTTGTTCAGGATCACTTTTGGTAGCATACAATCTTAGAATCCCAATTGATGTGGTTAACCATCTTGAATGGTTGAGAGGTCCAGGTTTCATGTTCGCTAAATCTTATGAAAAATCACCCGTGCTGATGGCGGTCATTATATCAATTAGATATTTTTGGTCGGTACTTAAGTCATTTTTGGCAACCTTGGGTAAGTTCGTAGGAATAGAAGGAAATTTTACGATTTGCATTATTTCACACGATTTTAATTGAAGTCCAATTGGTCCTGAAAAACACCGGGGTCCTGCAGTTTCTCCATCCAAATATAAAAACAAATGTCTCAGTGGAAGTTAATTTGAATGCAACTGGCAGATAAACCAATGGTTCTTGCAGCTCTTCTTTCATTAGACGAATAACACCACCTCTGAAACCGGTATTTACTACTGTCCCATCACAGCCAATAACAGCTATAGCATTTAAATCTACTGATTTACTCTTCAAGTGAGTTATTATGGAATTTTTTATGACTGTTGCGTTTCCAGACTCGCATGTTATGTGCCCAAAATAATCACTTCCTGGTTCCGACAGAATTATGTAGTGGTCTTAAATTTTTTGCTCTCTATAATATTTACCT
>NW_016162625.1:0-256 GCF_001687245.7 Rhagoletis zephyria
TTTTTGAGTACACAGTTTTATAGCGCATTCAATTTTGTCTAATAATGTGGAAGTTTCAAGTCGCTAAAGATTACCGTTGATCTTTTAGAATTTTTTTTTGTCTCATTTGCTTCCATATAACGACTAAACACAATTTATTTTTATATGGCAGAAACCCGCAGCATCCTCGGCGAAAAAAGCCACTTGAAACTTGCACATTATTAGACTAAAATTGAATGGGCTATAAAACTGTGTATTCAAAAAAATTCTACCGCTT
>NW_016162625.1:3511-14941 GCF_001687245.7 Rhagoletis zephyria
TTCGGCGTTTTCTGCATTTGCCTGTACTTGAGAACTCGCAGTCGTTTCATCAAGGTTAAGCAACTCATCAATTTCGGTTTCTTCAACCAAACCCAACTCACTCCCTTTGGGGTTTATTTGCTGCTCAAACTGCAACAAATTTGCCACCGCTTCTTCCAGTAGAGACAGTTGCATTTGTCTATTGGCTCCTGTTGCTCTCGCTTCGGTTTTGTTGTTGACCAGTTTTTTCTTTACCTTGAATTTCAAGTCCTTCCATACCTTTAGTAGAATTGTAGAATCGTTAGTTTTAAGTAATATTTACTGTTAACATAATTTTACTTACTTTATGCCAACCTTCTCCATCACGAACTGGAGGTCCAAAAGGATTTACTTTTTCCGCAACCACGTTCCAAAAACTGTTGAAGTTAAGAGGTTTTATGCCCTTCCTAAAACCTTTGGCGTACGCGGGATTCTTTTCCATTTCGGAAACTAAAACCTCAAATTGCTGCACGGTAGTAATTTTCATTTTAACTTTATTAAAATCGCAATCCTTTCGCTTTCGTTCTAAAAAATGCGGACGACAGTAGACGAATGTTTCTATGGCGTTCCTATCTTCGTTTCAAAATGGAGAATACCGATATATTTCCGATAAACTTCGATAACGCCAACGGTGATGCCAACTTGTCGTTTTTATTTCGTTTTAAAACGACAACGCCAACGGGAATAGGGCCGATCATTTAGAAAGTGCAAGTTCATATCTTTAATTTGATATACATATTTTATTATGATCTACTTTTGAGGTTTAACAATTCAATGATAAAATAAAATTAAAAGCATTTACAAGCAAGTGACAAGTGTGGGTGATATCATACGTTTCTTTCGCCCAGCACTTCTTACTGCGTAGGCGGCCTTGGGCCGCGCTTAGGGATCATAACCCTTACAAAGTAGAATTCTCCTTTCTGTATTGCCGAAGAAGCGGAGCTGAACACCTTTTGCAGAGAACACCTTTCTGTGTAGGCGGCCTTTGGCCGCACTTAGGGGTTATAACCCTTACCAAATAGAATTCTCCTTTTGGTGTGCACCAACTGGGGTTACCATCGCAGTGATGTAGCCTTGGGAAAGGATGAGGTAACTAGAATTCCCTTTCTGTGTGGTAAACCTGGGACTGACGCCCCAGTGATGTCTATTATGGTTACTGGGTGTTTTATAAAAATGTCTTGCGCAAATGAACATTTTTCAAGCGAAAAAACGCAAATGAAAATTGTGATTTTTGGCAATTTTTCTGAGGGGTCCCTAGGTAACCATAGGGGACCTAGATGGTCGGGGGTTGCATTTTTGTCAATGGCGGTTCATTCCCTCTCCAAAAAGGTGGGTTAGAGGTGTCACGCCCACTTGCCCTTCGCCCACCGCCACTTTAACGAACGGCCATAATGGAAAGCCAACGCGTTTAATTAACTACAATATGCATTTGCACATACATGCATTTATATTTTTTATTATCACTGAATTCTGAAAACTCAAAAGGAAATCATAATATAATACGTATATCAAATTAAAGGTAAAAACTTGCACTTTTAAAATAATATAATTTTTTTTAGCATTGATTATGGACCTTTTCTAAAAAAAAGGTTATTTTATGAAAAAATTATGAAATTTTTTTGTTTTATAATATTTTTGGCTTAAAAATATAAAAAAAGCATACACATTTTATATATCAGCTTGAAGATAAATTAGTTGTCTTGATTTTGACATCATTACCTTTTGAATCGGTTGCGGAGTTTAGAAAATATTATTATTTTAAAATATCAAAATTTTTTGTTTTACCTTTTATATCTACTTTACTTTTTAATTGCGGCAAATAATATTTATATAGTTAAAATCAGCGTAAAAAGTACCAGCAATCTGCATTTTTAGTTTTTCTATAGCTGAACGGTTGGTTATCTTGATGTATGCCCCTTTTCTCTATAATTACCCCTATTTTAATCTTCCTTCCTCTATCTTCATCTTTACTTGTATCGGTATCCTCATCCTCATCTTTTTCTTTAAATGTATTTATTTTTGGCTTTACTTTTATGTTTATCATTTTCTTCATCTATATATTGCCCTTCTCCTTTGCCCATATATAAGTAAAGTGTTTAAATTTACCTTGATCTTCATTTTTGCGTTTATCTTTACGCTTCTTTGTTTTTGTTTTTATTTTTACCTCAGTCTTTATCCTTTTCTTTTTCTATGTACGTACTCACCTTTACTTTCATTCTTGTATTGGTCTTTTTCTAAGTAATATTCTTCAACCGTTTATTAGCAAGTTTTTGTTAAATTAATACCATGTGCATACACTCAAGAAGCACCTGTTTCCGTCCCAACAATTTCCGTTGCACCATTCCCGTGTGCAATTTTCGTTGAATTTGCCAAGTTACTCCAAGCCAACCAACCGCCGCTAAAGAAGTTTCACTTCAAAAAACATTGTTATGTTCAATATAAAATTGCGAGTAGATTCGCTTTAGAAGCAGTTTCTTTTTATAAGTAATTTATTCGCAGTATTTTTACTTGGTAAGAAAATAACACTTTCTTATTTTTTTAATATTTATGTATAAGAAAGGCCACACAATTTCGCTACTAATGACTGAGATTTCTTCTAAATGTTGGATTTACAATTAAAAGTTATATAATACGCGATGCACTTCTTTTTACCTTACTAATTTGAAATAGTCTCAGTTTGGAAATGGTAAAAAGGTTTTAACAGCCGTCAACTATGACTCCGAAATAGCCAATTTATGCAAATAATCTAAACATTAGTAAAGAAACGAAAGCATCAAATAGTCGATAATATATAAATCGAAAATAGTATCATTGATAATTGACTAAATTGCATAAGAAAGCATAATAAAACAAATAATAAGAAAAGTGTAGTATCGATGCCGCAGCGTAATCTATGTGATGTGCTCGTTGGTAGTAGGTCGTGATCGTCTCGTTGCGTTGCCTAGTAACGTTTGATTGCGTTCACGCTGCTCGTCACCAGCAAAACTGACATATCCACCAGCAGCAAGGTTATCTCCCCCAAAGACACCCGCCTGCCGATTGCCAGCAACGTTAACGTCCCTTAGGGTAATGTTGTTATCATCTTTGTCACCGTCGTCGTCGCTATCAGTGTCATTATCTTCAGAACAGGATGTGCTTAGCCCATCAGAGGAATTGCTGCTGCTGCTACCACGTGTCGATAGTTTAAGACTACTACATATATCCAGCGACGCGGATACAGATATTGCTGTCGATTCGATTGCCGATGGATGGTAATTTGGGCTGGGGCATTTACTTTCTCGATCACGATGTCATCTATCAGCCCCCATTAGCGAAACGAAATCGTCGTCCGTATCGAGAATACTGCTGGAATGTGGAACAACATTGCGTGCCTGCAAAAAGCTATTGCCAACAGGTACAGGGCCACCGTATAGTTGATGAGGTGAGTATTCTCGAGCGTGCACTTCACGTTTTTGTATGTTTATGCCAAAATTGGAATGCGTTCCAGCTGCTGCTGCTGTGTTAACGGCAAACGAAGTTTTAGCTGATGTGTTGTGGTGTCCTGAGCGTATGCCTGCTAAGTGGATGTGAGATGTATAATCAGTGGTTAGTGCGATCTCGCCATCAGGCAATACAAGATTATCTGTAGCTCCGTAGCGATTGACTTTAGCCAATGGTTTACTAGCGGAATGCGAAATTTTTTTTCTATTACCTGATTGTCCAACAGCGCTGCTGTTGCCACTAACTACTATGACATCGCCGACAGTGGTACTCGCTGTCGGCATGCCAGTTACCATACGCTCTGAATTGCTGTTACCATCTTGGCGTTTGCTCATTAAGTATTCCGTCTCACTACTGGAACGACGTGTTCCCCGCGGTAGAGGTTGATAGTTACTGCGGCCTTGAAAATGTCGACTAATCGAGCTGCTTACTACTCCCAAATGCTCAGTAACATCTTGTTGCATATCGGAGATGTCCATCATAGAGAGGAAAGCACGACACCAGTTATGATTCGGGTTGTTCCAATATTGAGGCGAGTTAATATGAAATGGATAATGCGGGAAACTATAGATGTGCGCGACAGCTGCTATGAACATCTCAATACAAATCAGGAAATTCTGAAAAAAACACGTAGTTTTTAAGGAAATTATGTACATTACAATGGGACTAATGGTTAGTTATTTAAATTAATTTCCCTTATCATTGTAGTGTTTCTGCGCATTCACAACTATAACATTTTTAAATACCTGCAGCATTGACGCCAAATTCGTATCGTCTCCAAGTGAGAAAAAAGGTTGCAAAACATTATAGTAAGCTAATAAGAACAATATTACGCCTTGGCTGCAATAAAAAATATTATCAATCTTAAAAAAAAATAGACTAAAAAACTTACAAAAATGAAAAGAACACCACTGCCTTGATGCAAAGAAATTTTGGTATCGGTTTCATTGGTTTAAGATCCTCCTGTTATTATAAAAGTGAAAGGTGAGAATTGTTTCCAAATTCATTCAAGCTACATTTTTTTTTACTTTATTAGCTTTATAGAAGAGTACCAAACAGTACATAGCAACAAACTGTGAAATGTTATTGATCACAATGATGTAAGGAAAAGCCACATTCCCCGCGAAGGTTCCTTCTCCATAAACACCACAGAGCTCGCAAATACTATTAAATAACATTTACACCAATTTAATATAATTATTCGCGCTAAGTTTCTTTGTATATATGTACATATCGATGGTCCTGCGCAATAACGACACAATTCAAAAAATAAAAACCCTTACTACTGTTAAGTCACTCATGTCTTTAATCCTTCTAGAATTCACGTCTAACTGCTTACTTTAGTAAGGACTGGAAATGGATTACACAAGGATTGGAGAGAAGAACCACTTAACAGTAGTAACAGTTTTTATTTTTACAACGCTTTTATCAACTTAGAAGAAGACTAAAAAGTAGAAAATAAATAAAATAGAAAACTTTTTAATATAACACGCTTTTATAAACAGACTAAAAAGTAGAAAATAATATTTCTCAGTCCCATAGAATTTGTTTTGATAACTTTTGATTTAGAAATTTTAGCAGAAGTCATTACAAACAATTTATGAAATGGAAAATGAAAAGCGTGGGCGCATGTAATAAATTTGAATTGATATGAAAAGTAATTAGTCTGTTCCAATAGCAGTCCGGTTTACAGGATTTAGTCAGAACTTACAGGAAGTCGTTCCTATTGACACAAAACCTGTAAGTGGGAACACATTTGAGAGAGTAAATGAGCAACTGTTCCTAGTCAGAAGTTACAGGATTTAGTCCGGAGATTTTTTTCCTGTAAGTTCATGAAAAGTGTCAAACGATCAGCTGATTTACATGTGCAAACAAAAACAGAAAGCAGTGAAAGCAAAGAAGCTTATATTTGTTAAAAAATGGAAGTAAACAACGAAATATTTGAATATGTATAAATTTTAATAATTATTTAGTGATATTTCAGCCAAATCGGTGTAGTACCAATGACATGTAAACAAACCGTCTGACGTTTTTACAGGAAATAGTGCTTTTTGCGTTCCTATGCACTTCTGCATCTGTTCTCCTTTTACTCTCATTTGAGAGCGTAAAATTGTAGTTTGACAGTTCCACAGGTTTTAGTCCGAAGTTCAAAGGAACAGACTAAATATATGTATGTACATATGTGGGTATATGAATAACGATCGCTTAAAATCGATCTCAACTTGCGCTATAGAAATTTTAGGTCTACTATTTTATGTAGTTTGACTATTGTCTATTAAAATTAATGCTTTGTATTGCATGCGCTCTATTGAGGAAGAAAATTCTAAACTATATGTTTGAAAACAAAAATGATTTTTTATTTAAATTTAGAAAATATGCGGATCGCTTCAAAAAATTATAGTTGTATCTTCTAGAAAATTTTCCTCAATGAATGGAAAAATCAAGGGTAAAAACGTTTCTACAAATAATATAAAATTGAAATACAAGAACCAAGGCGTATTTAACAAGGTGGTGTTGGCCGTATATAAGTAAAAAATTACACTTAGTCTGTTCCAATAGCAGTCCGGTTTACAGGATTTAGTCAGAACTTACAGGAAGTCGTCCCTATTGACATAAAACCTGTAAGTGGGAACACATTTGAGAGAGTAACTGAGCAACTGTTCCTAGTCAGAAGTTACAGGATTTAGTCCGGAGTTTTTTTCTGTAAGTTCATGAAAAGTGTCAAACGATCAGCTGATTTACATGTGCAAACAAAAACAGAAAGCGGCCCTACAAGAATTGTGTGATGGAAACTAACACATTCTCATTTATCTTACTAACACATTTGCAAATTTTGCGTTGGTTAAAAAGAGCCCATTAAATAAGGCCATAAGTTGGAGGAAGACGGAAGATCACATGTACACAAATGTTTACATCAGATTTTTCACACTGCCCTTTAGAATTTGATAGAAACTTGTAGGTAGCCAGTGACAGAAATCTCTATCAGTCCTGCCACTCAAATGATTTGTCAAATGATAGTCACTGTTCTTGCAGGGGGTGAAAGCAAAGAACCTTATATTTGTTAAAAAATGGAAGTAAACAACGAAATATTTGAATATGTATAGATTTTAATAATTATTTAGAGATATTTCAGCCAAATCAGTGTAGTACCAATGACATATAAACAAACCGTCTGACGTTTTTACAGGAAATAGTGCTTTTCGCGTTCCTATGCACTTCTGCATCTGTTCTCCGTTTACTCTCATTTGAGAGCGTAAAATTGTAGTTTGACAGTTCCACAGGTTTTAGTCCGAAGTTCAAAGGAACAGACTAACTAACAAATTATACGCTGATGTCCATATTGTCATTGGTATGAGTTACAACAAACACATCATTTTGACGTAATGGCCTCCACGGCAAAAAACTCAGCTGTCGCCCAACACCACCTTGTTTAATACAGCTTGACAAGAACGTTAAAAATACAACGAGTAAAGTGCAAGTGTCTGTAACACGCTCCACGTTTTTCGTTTTCAATCTCATAAATTGTTTATGACTTTTGCTAACATTTCAAAATCAAAAGTTATCAAAACAAATTCTATGGGACTTAGAAATATTATTTTCTACTTTTAGTCCATTTATAAAAGCGTGGTAGTTATTTAAAAAGTTTATTTTATTTTATTTATTTGAATTGTGTCGTCATTGCAGAGGACCATCGATATGTAGGTATGTATGAGATAAATATGTATAATATAATAATTTACAAGGCGTACTTAGCACGGTGCATAGGCAACTGGCTGAGTCAGTGGGATCGTCGGTTCGAAGCCTACTGAAAGAAGTCTGATGAGGAAATGTGGTGATTTCCGAAATAGCTATCACTTCTACCATTTTTTCAAATTATTGTTGCTTTTCCACAATAAATTTTCATTTAAAAAATGGCCTCGAGCTCATTATAAAATTGTTGAATATAATTGTTAAAAGGCCAAAAAATAACAAAAAACAAATAACTTAAGGACGAGCACACCTAAAAGTTAAGCATTCTAAAAATAGAATTATTAGCACAAACCAACAAAACCAACAACCACATGATCAAGTGAATTGCAGCGGAATAGCTGCGCTTGATTGTGTTGGCATAACAAAAATGAAAATAGTGGAAAAAAGCAAACGATAATTTACAAGGCGTACTTAGCACGGTGCATAGGCAACTGGCTGAGTCAGTGGGATCGTCGGTTCGAATCTTACTGAAAGAAGTCTGATGAGGAAATGTGGTGATTTCCGAAATAGCTATCACTTCTACCATTTCTTCAAATTATTGTTGCTTTTCCACAATAAATTTTCTGTAAAAAACGGCCTCGAGCTCAATAAAAATTGTTGAATGTATAATATGTAGGTAAATATCAAGGCATAACAAGGTAGAAGTGATTTCGACATTTCTCTCTTTTGAACTGCGACTAAAATGTCAACTCTTAACCCTATACTATTCAAAATTTTAATTTTTTTAATATAAATTTTCAATTGTTAGCTGTGCAACTGATTTTAAATACATAATAAAATGAAAAGGAATTATGGGCGGTATGTTGTGTTTGACAAGAGCCAGGACAACAAACTTGTGCGTTATTTTAAAACTCCGAAGTATCAAAGCTTCATTAGGAGAGTCTTCACGTGTGCGCGAAGACCATTTTAGTGCCAGTGACTTTATTTGTTGCCCATCGCAGCCGGGTATTTCTAAGCGGACGCGTTTGTTCCCAGGTGCAGGAATTATTATACCGAATATGAAGAGAAAATTTTTCACTCATATACATGGATAGACCAAATTTCAAATGGTGGTCTAACAAAACCTAAACCGGAATTCCTTGTTGACATAAAGAAACTGAAAATAACTTTTAATAAATTTAATGGAAAGGAAATTTCGAATTGCATAAATTTAATAGCTGAACTATTGAAGTTAAGTTCTGATGTAAATTTAGAATAATCAAACTTTTTTTTAAATGTCTAATATACTTTAGAATTAAGTTTTTGAATAAAATAAATAAATGCTTAAAAACATTGGGTAAAACATAGTAAAAGCAAGAAAATTGCCAAAATGGGTTTATGAATGAGTGTGTTTCACTAAGTGTGTAATTTTGTGTAAGTATGCATTTCCACATTTACATTAAAACGAAAAGGCAATACCTAAAATGAAGCTGATTGTAATGAGATTTTAAACATTTTCATATCTACAAAAACTTTCATTTCAAAGATATTAGCCCGTAGTTATAGTCAAAATAAAGTCGACTCTAAAGTTAAAAGCCGCGTTTTTTGACAGATATCCCATTGAAAGTTATGTCAAAAAGCTGCTTTTAACTTTAGGAGTCGACTATTTTGACTATAGCTACGGGCCGTTGAGTTTTATCAAATATGGTAAATGCATAACAAAGGGTTAATTTTTTTGTTTACATTTTTTGACACTACAGTCAGCTATGAGAGAGCTCGACTGAATTGTCACTTCTACCTTGTTGAATACGCCTTGGGTAAATATATACGAGATAACTATGTATATACGTATATACGAGAATAATAATTAAATAAAATAATGTAAAAAGAATAATTTTAAAAACAAGCTTTTATTTAAGATGTACAATCAAAGGAATAAAATAAAATAGTGCTACAAAGGATTTTTTAGCAAGAAACTTCTGTTAAAACTGCACTAAAATGAATAAAATAAAATAAGTTAAGTAATGAAAATTAGTAACAATTTATATTTATTTACTTCGTTTTTAAAAAGTTTGTCGCGCGAATAGCGAACCGGCACACAGTGCTTCCCTTCAATATAAAATGTGGGCAAAAACAGAATTATGGACGGATTTAAATGAAAATTCGCCTCTTAGTAAAATTGAGGACGCTAAATTCACGAATGCAATTTGTTTTTGCATAGCTTTCATACTTTCACTGTAAATGCAGTTTGAAGTTGAAAATTTGGGTTCTTGTGGCTTTTACATAGGTATGTACATATAGTTCGTTCTATTTTCAAAAGTGAGGTGTCAAATGACAGGGCTTGGCCTGTAGATGTGCAAAAAAGTTTTTTATTTTTGAAAAGCGTTGCCACCTGTTACAAATTTTATTAAAATTATTTAATAAACCAAATGAATTAGATATTACAATATGGGTATCAATTCAACTAGTTTTGAAAATACTTTACTTCTAAACGACACGTAGAAGGATTGCCACATGTTTCAAAAATCAAATTCACTTTAATTAAGGGAATAAGGTAACTGAAATATGTATAACAATATGAGTATCAGAAAAATTAAAAACTTTGACATATTCAGAAAGAAATAAGTGAAGAGTAAAAACCTTCCTGAGTTAATTTAAGAGTCCAGTAATTTAAAAGGAATGTAATCAGAACAAATCAATGACTGACAATGTATGTATTTGTAATAAAATAACAAATACGATGGCGTAATCCTATGGTTTGACGTAATTATTATTTTAGTTTAAATAAATTCAACTTTACAAATAGGTGGCAACCCTATTCGTAATATTTTTATGCTAAAGCCTTCTTAAACCTCTTTCATCTGACTCCCTTATGGTGATTCCTATCTATTTCAATTACCTAATTCCTTTAGTTCAAGTGGAATTTGATTTTTTAAACAGCATGCATGTAGTTAATATACATTTCGACTGATACCCATCTCTTAATAATTGATTTAACTTATAAAAAAATTTGAATCTAATTTTTTAACAATCTAATTTCTTAACAGGTGGCAACTCTTAAAAAAAAATAAACCTTCGATTGTCCACAGGTCAAGCTTTTTAATCTTACACTTCATTTTTGAACATGGAACGAATCGTACAGATCTCAAGGCACTGGCAAAAAATAAAAAAAAACATTTTATGCATTATCGAAAAACGCATTACTCCAGAAAGTGCAAAAAATGAGCAGGTTTTTATTTTAAAAGATAAAAGCCTGTACTATTTACTAAACTAATAAAAATAACCTATTTTTACATATATTTCTTATTCATTCCATTAAAATTTAGGCTTTTTTGAAATTTTGTTTAAAAAAATTGTTTTTCTGGAATACCGCAGGGATTTTAATTCCTGTAATTCTCTACATTTTATTTATTTATTTATTTATTTATGGGGGAACAGTGTTTGTACATGTAAGACAATAATCTTTTAATAGTACATGTACTTAATTAAGTAACATATTATTGAATTGAACTAAAACTAAAATTAAGTGAGCTTACAACTAAAAAGAAGAATCACTTATATGTGAATTTTTTTTTTTTTTTTTTACATTTTTTCTTAAAATAAAATAAAATATGAAGACTACCAGAGAAGATAAATGAAGAGAAGAGAGGAAAGAAAGGAAAATTATTTATCACAATCGTACTCACTACATAGACTTGAAGTAATTAAGTATTATCGCCTTGTAGTTACTCCTATTCAGTATAGATTTAACGGACTCGGGGATATTGTTCCAGAGTCTCACAGCGTTGATGAAGAACAATCTCGATGAGGCTAGATATGTGTATTTAGGGACTATCAGGTTGTGGCGTCTACTGGATTTTGTTGGATTTAGCTTCTCATATAAATACATTGGAGATTTCCATTCTAATAATTTATATATAAATATGCAGTTCCTAGCGGCAAGATACTCAGTAATGCTGCACCCCAAAATTTCATTTTTCCAAAAGGATATGTGGTCGAACTTTTTTAAACCATACACGTAACGGGAGACATTGTTGAAAATAACATTGATTTTGTGGGACGAGATTGAGTCAAACTTGCTGTAGACAAGTTCAGAGTACGTTATGTGGGGCAAGATGAGTTGTCTAGCTAGCTTGCGCCTAGTTACCAATAGCGTAAATGAGGCAGAGATTCTCAACCTACGCAGAACGGAATACACACTACTGACGACACTATTAATGTGGTCGGAACAGGACAACTTAGAGTTAATGACAAAGCCTAAAC
>NW_016162625.1:15936-17604 GCF_001687245.7 Rhagoletis zephyria
TTTGAATAGGATTAGTCGTGCGTTGTAGGCTAGCTCTAGCCGCCAACCTTTTCAGAGTTCCACCCAACCCATCACATGCCCCTTTACCATGTGAAGTTGGGAAAAAATGCCACTCTGCAGTCATACCAAAATCACTGTTATGGTGAGTCAAATTTATAAAATTCTTTTTGTTTTTCTATTGTCCGCTTGCCCCGTCCGAAAAATAGACAATTTTGTTGATGTTGGGTAATTTTGTTTTTAAAAAGTTCACTAAAAATCGCTGAAAAAGGTGAACAGCAACGGTGTTGTGATGCAAACAATCCGAAATAACAATTAAATTTCTTACTTGCACTACGTCTTTTTCATGTTTGTGATAAATTGCAAACGGATGCACTGTTGCTTGGTCATTGTTCCAATGTATACCTTGCACAGAATTTTGAATAACAAACGCATAGTTTTCCGAAAAATCACAAACAACAATGCATTCATTTGCTGTTAAATTTTGCTTCGGATTATTAAAAAAATTCTGTCTGTTTCACCACGAGATATGAATGTAATAGCAATTTATTTAATCCGTCTTTCAGCATTGTTAAATATTCATCTACCGGGGATACTAAAGTCTGTAAAGTAGTCCTGTCAACATTCGTCTATTGTCTGTAAGTAATGCTATCAATAAAATGATCATCGAAATTTTTGTCTAGTTGTTCCATTACGTTTTCCTCACAAGGACAGTCATCACAAGTTCGAAAATTGCATTTAGTAGAAGGCGGATTACATATCATTCGTTTTAGACAGTCTTGATAATTTTGTAATGGCTGTGGTGTATCGACTGTAATTCTTTTAATATTTGCTCCATCAATTAACAGCTTAACATTTTCATGTATGGGGCAAACACAAACCGAATGCGTACCACTTGCTCCTGCTAATACACAATGCTTTGGTCCCAAAGCAGCAAATTTAGAAAAACTACACTTAATAGTTGGATAAGTGTCTTTGAACGAACAATGTAGTTCTTTAAGATTACTTAAAACTAATCTTTTTTGCATTTGAGTTCATTTTCCGTCAATTTTCACAGAGACATAATTCTTTTTCCCGGGCATTATTCGGCTATTCTCATCAGATTGATAAAACTCCGTTACCAAATCAAGCACAGTTTTATCCAGTGATGGATGACTTTTGGGACTCGGCTCCTGTAAAACACCTTTTTCTGAAGCAGTTTTCTTAGCTACGACGATCATATGCTTTGTAGCAGTGGGGAAATGTTGTAAGATCTTGCGAAATGACCATTCGTTGAAGATAGTAAAGATTTTTATCTGCAGTGTTCTATCATTGCATTTATTAAACTGCTCTTTTAAAATCTGCAAAATACTGACGTCATCATCATGTTCTTCGCTGTCATCTTCAGCATCATAAGGAATGTGGAAAATCTCCTTTTTTATTGCATCAGTAACATCTTTAAATTTTTTCTCCGAGTATTTTTTTTGAACAATTTTATTTGCTTTGATGGGCGAAGCTCCAATATAAGAAAGGCCTCTATTTAAAACCTGAACTGCTGCCACATTTGCTTCTCTATTTTCACCAGAAATTTTATAACTACTTTCTGAGCTACTCGCAGAAAAATCTTCAGAATTGGGCAGCTCCTACCGTAAAATAGATACAATTTTTATAGTCTTACAAAATTCACGATTA